>NC_090728.1:179094083-179121583 GCF_036898095.1 Palaemon carinicauda
TTCAAATAAATTTATTATTAGTCTTCAAGATGGTTGTTTTGCTTTTCATGACTGCCTTCCTGATTACTCTTGTCGTTGATCCCCTTTTGATGGGGTCTTTTGGTTTTCTTTGGAAGCCGCAGACTCAACAGTTCTCTTAACTTTCCCCAAAACATTTTTTGCATCACACAAATCTTTTTTCCTTTTTCATGGCCTCATGGCAAGTCAGTTATGAAAGCTTGCAAATTTGGGTTGGTCAATAAAATGATCAAAACGATCTTTTTACCTTTTCTAACATTTCTGCTCAAGAAAAATGATAATCTGAAGCTGGATTGTGCATGCACGGGTATTCCGTATTTCTCCAAACAGAGAGACTAAGAATCTTTTGAAGATCTGGCAGGAAAGCATTCAACTTTCCTATTGATGACGAAAGACAACTATGAGTAGCCCAAGGATATGGGAGAGTTTTAAAGACTATTTCGGATTCTGGAGCCTGTTAGGGATTTCCATAAGGCCTCCATGTTTACTGAATTAAAAATAAACTAGACACAGGAACTCTATATTGTTGGCTAGGCGGGGCTGCCGGGTTCTCCCTAGCTAGAAGGGGATCTCTATTTCTCACAGGGACGGCGGGGTCCTCCCTCCCTTATCGCTGGCAGGGTGGGCCTCCACCCTTCACCCTGGTAAGGCGGGCCTACCCCTTCCCGCTGACAGGGCGAGCCTCCCACCTTATTGCTGGCAGGGTGGGCCTCCACCCTTCCCCCTGGCAGGGCGGGCCTCCCCCTTCCCACTGACAGGGCTAAGCTCCCCCATTCTCGCTGGTAGGGCGGGGCTCCCCCCCCCCCTCCCGCTGGAAGAGCAGGGCTTCCCCATCCCCGTTGGCCAACCGGGGCTCCCTCCTTCCCGTTGGCCGGGCGGGGCACCCCCCTTCCTGCTGGCAGGGCGGTGCTCCTACCTTCGCGCTGGCAGGGTGGGGCTCCCCCCTTCCTGCTGGCAAGGCGAGGCTCCCCCCTTCCTGCTGCTAGGACAGGGCTGCCCCTTTCCCGCTGGCAGGGCGGGGCTCCCCCCTTCCCGCTGGCAGAACGGGGCTCCCCCTTCCCACTAGCAGGAAGGGGCTCCTCCATTCTTGCTGGCAAGGTGAGGATCCCTCCCTTCCCGCTGGCAGGGCAGGGCTCCCCCTTTCCCGCTGGCAGGGCAGGGCTACCCCTTCTAGCGGGCAGGGCAGGACCTCCCCTTTCCCTCTATCTGGGCGGGACTCTCCCATTTCCGCTGGCAGGGCAGGGCTCCCCCCTTCCCGCTGGTATGGCGGGGCTCCACCTTCCCGCTGGCAGGGCTCTCCCCTCCTTCTGGCAGGGTGGGGCTCACCCCCTTCCTGCTGCCAGAGCAGGACTTCCCCCCTTCCCACAGCCAGGGCGGGGCTCCCCCCTCCCCCTGGCAGGCGGGGCTCCCCCTTTCCGCTGGCAGGGCGGGGCTCCCCCCTTCCTGTTGGTAGGGTGGGGCTTCCCCCTTCCTGTTGGCAGGACGAGGCTTTCCTCTTCCCACTGGCAGGGCTGGGCTCCCCCTTCCCATTGATAGGGAGGGGCTCCCCTCTTTCTGGTGGGAAGGCCGTACTTCCCTTTCCCGCTGGCAGGGCGGGCTCCCCCCTTCCAGCTCGCAGGGCCGGGCTCCTCCCTTCCCGCTGGAAGAACGGGGCTCTCCTCTTCCCGCTAGCTTGGCTGGGCTCCCCTTCCCGCTTGTAGGGCGAGGCTCCCCTCTCTCCGCTGGCAGGGCCGGGCTCCCACCTCCCGCTGGCAGGGCTAGATAAGTGGGGGTCCCCCCTTTCCAGCGGCAGGGTGGGGCTCCCCCTCTTCTCACTGGCAGGGCCGGGCTTCCCCCTTCCCGCTGTCAGGACGGGGCTCCCCTCTTTCTGCTGGTAGGGCCAGGCTCCCCCTTCCTGCTTGCAGGGCGGGGCTACCCCCTTCTCGCTGGCAATGCGGGCTCCCCCCTTCCTGCTGGCAGGGTGGGGCTTCCCGTGTTTTTCATATACAAATAAGCGATATACTTTTGATATATTAATGGCTGGATTCTCTTAACGACCTCGGGATCAGAGCCCCCGGTTAAATCACACAGAGACAACAGCTTCTGACTGGCCAGGAGTCAAACCCTGGTCCAGGATATTTGTATGAACATTGACATACTACTTGTTCAAGTGATATGTCAATGTTCATAAAAGTTTCCTGGACCAGAGTTTGACCCCCGGTCAGTCAGAACCTGCTTTTATAGTGTGATTTCGCTGGGGGCCCTGATCCCGAGGTATTTAAGAAAATCCAGACATTAATGTATCCAAAAAATATGGTTTATTTGAATATGTATAAATATATATATATATATATATATGTATACATATATATATATATATATATATGTATGTATACATATATATATATATATATATATATATATTCATATATATATATATATATATATATATAAAGTAAAACATACTGTATATCTGATTTGTTAAACTTAGCCACAAATGCTTATGTGTAGGCATACATTTAATTACAGTTTGTAGGCCACTTTAGGATGGAGATATTAGGTGTATATAAAACACAATTTTATTCAATTTTTATTGAGTTGGAAAAGCATGATGCACTCATGTATAACGTTTAGTATTATAAACTAATAAATGTAAAAATGTACACACAAAAGGAACAAAATAAGACAAAATTGTATCACACATAGAAATAATCAAAAGGGGGCTGGAAATAGAAATAATGTAGCATACAAGCCAACAAAAAATGCAAGACAAATCACATGAAGATGAACTTTGATAAATTATATATAAATAAGAGTATTGCTCATATAAAAATTGTAGACTAAAAAGAAAAAAAAACACAAGCAAACCCAAATTGCATCATGAATTACATGCAAGTAAACTCTAACATAATCATAAATATGAAAAAACATAATACTTAAAAAAAAGTTTTCTTTAAGAATTAGATACATCGAGCAAACATAAGCAAAGCAAGTATGCAAACATAAAAAGCACAGACAGTGAACACACATTCATTGTACATGAAAATACAAATACAAGCAAATACAGTATACAAATACTGTAAAAAAATTTTCTTTCTTTAGGGAATAGAAAAAATAAGAAGACAAGGGACACTAGCAAAATATGTTGAAGCAGTATACTCCTGTAATGCTACTCAGGTGTGCAAACATGCTGAAATATTCATGCACTTATAAGTTAGATCAAAGTTAAATATAATACATACCACTAAACATGTTCCCAATGACAAATGTGTCAGCTCCTGAGAAATATATTATCTTGATAGCTTTATAACAAAAAAAAGAAAAAAAAATACATTGCATAAATGTATAGATGTACAAACAGAAGAAACAAAATGCACTAAATTGTATCACACGTAAAAATAATCAAATGGGAGTTTGAAATAGAAATAAGGTAGCATACAAGCCAACCAAAAGATGCAAGATAAATTACATGCAAATCAACTTTAATAAATTATACATAAGAAAGAAAAAATATCTCAGTAAATATTATCCCTCATATAAAAAAAGCATACAAGCAAAGCAAAATTGTATCATGAATTACATGCAAATAAACTAATATAATTATAAATGAGAAAACATAATACTTAAAAAAGGTTTCCTTCAAAAATTAAATACATAGTGCAAACATAAGCAAAGCAAGTACGCAAACATAGAAAGCGCAGAGAGTGAATACACATTCAATGTACATGAAAATACAAATAAAAACAAATACAGTTTACAAATACTGTAAAATGTTATTCTTTCTTTAGGGAATAAACAAAATAAGAAGACAAGGTACACTAGCAAAATATGTTGATGCTACTCAGGTGTGCAAACATGCTGAAATATTCATGCACTTATAAGTTAAATCAAAGTTAAATATAATACATACCACTTAACACGTTCCTAACGCCAGATATGTCAGCTCCTGAGAAATATGTTATTTCAATAGCTTTATGACCCAAAATCACGCCCCCTCCCCCCAAAAAAACATTGCATAGACAATTCTATAACCCGAACCTTAGTCAAAATATATTAAATGTGTGATTTTTTTTTTTTTTTTTTTTTTTTACGGGGACCTGATTAATTACCACCACTATGTTTTCTTTTCCTTAATGATCTGTTGAGAAATGTAATAATAAATACGCATTTTTGAAAATATGTCTATCACTTTATCTACAACACCGTCACAAACGTTGAGGTTATCTACATTAATTTGTTTAATAACTTGAGTTAAATTATGTTTTACATTGTCTTTCGTTATTAAATCTACAATATTACTTTGAAATGCAGATTCATAATCATTAATAATGTTAGTTATAATAGTACTTGGATACCATAGCCATCTACTTTTTTCCTTATCTTTATTTTCCAGAAACAAGGTAAAATTACTTGAATCAAAATCTTCTCCATCTTCACAAATAAGTACTGATTTACATGCATCACACTTGTAATTTTTGACAAGTTTATGGCATACATATCCTGCTATGTAAGTTACTGCATTTTTCTCTGTCAAATTGTGCCTATAATTAGATATATTGTCCTTAAGGGTGTCAATACTATTGTCAGGAGCAAAGGGATCAAAATTACAAAAAAATCTTGAATAGATTTTGTCACTACTGGTTCTGTCTCAACATTATCATAATTATTTTGGGTTGAAGCTTGAAGCAAATTCCTGAATTGCTTTAAGGGATTCATCATCTTCAGGTTCATCAGTTATCAAATCTACTGGTGAATTATCAATTGGACCTTCTAAAAGATTTTTCAAAAAATTCTTGGACCTGTACCTCATATAAAAATTGTAGACTAAAAAGAAAAAAAAAACACAAGCAAACCAAAATTGCATCATGAATTACATGCAAGTAAACTCTAACATAATCATAAATATGAAAAAACATAATACTTAAAAAAGTTTTCTTTAAGAATTAGATACATCGAGCAAACATAAGCAAAGCAATATCTTTATTTTCAAAATAATTTTTATTAAGTTAATTTTTAAGTCACAGATCTTCAAATATTTCTGTATTGGGATGTTATCATCTATGCAGTTTTCCTTAAAATTATTTGTCATGAGATTGTTACATAGAGCATTTTTTATTAAGGTTTTAATTTTATATGAACTTGGAGTGTCATTATCTCCACCTGAACTTCGTAGTACACTAAGAAATTTTCAAGACAATCTTGATTTATCCTGTTAGTTAAAAGGAATTTAAAACCCCCTATCCTTCATATGGTTCCATAACATTTTAAGGCCAGAGATGTTTAAAAGTCAACCATCTATACAGGGAATATTACTTTTACTTCCAATAAAAGCATATCAGTCTTTTCAGATGAAAAATTAATATTATTATTACTAATATCACTAATTGCACATTTCCTCTCTTTAAAATGAAATACATAGCTGCTGTTAAATGCATCAAACAATTCATCAATATCATTTATAGATAATGCTGTATTTTCCGCTTCTTGTGGTAATGCCCCTAATGCTGCATGTGTAAAAACACCTGTGCAGCTAGATTCACTCCCATTTTATCAAAACCGGTGTTGAAGACATGTGATGCTGTAAGTTTTGGTGCTAACCGTAGCCACATCTGAGAATCTGCTTCAAAAAATTCTCTATATATTTCCATGACACTTTTCGCCCACCAACTTGTATGTCATATTTCTTAAAACTGTTTCTGATACTTTTCAAAAGGTGTGGTGTATCATAAAAGAAATACATATTTTCACCTTCATATCAGAAAAAAGGTTTTCCTATGGAAATATTAAGATTTTTTAAACAACCTTCTATTATCTGGATCTTGGTTACATACCAAAAATGTTGAGTATAAACATGCATTCTTTAATTTACCAATACAGTCAGTTACCATATACATTAAGGTATCACCTTTAATAGATTATGTAAATAAAAAATACCCCAGTACTTGCTTCCATTTGGAAGCCAGGCCTTTTGCCATAAAGACCATGGCATACTGAGCAGAGTCTTGCCCTTTGCCATACTGGCCAAGATCTTCAAATCCCTCCACCACATCTTTACTTATGTTGAACTGTACATCAGATTTAAGGGATGTAGCATCAAATATAATGCCACAGTATTTATCATTTTCATTCATTGATAAAGCTTTCTGCTTTAACAATTTAAAAACCGACTCATTCCAGCCAGCATCAAAATCAATCTTGGATACCCAGTACCTCAGCATCCTCGTTGTTGGTAAAGTAAATATCTTGCTGATAAAGTTATAAGCTCTGGGACTTTTGAAATAAAGTCCAAGAGAGAAACAGTTTTGAGAAAGTGAATATCTCCTACCATATTTGGAGACGCCTGCTAATTTAATTTGTGTTTTAAAAAGTTCTAGAGCTATGCCACTTATATATTTGCTTGCCTTTTTTATAATTGTAGATGGTAGGGTGCATGTATCACAATTTTTTGGGCTTACATTCATTTGTTCAAGTTTTTTCATAAATCTACAAATCTGCATCCGTTGCTTCTTTATTGGTACACACTGGTTTTTCTTTTTCCTTTGCAAGCTGCTGGTAGACTGAAATATATTAAAAGTTAATAATCCAGTGCAAAAACAATTTGTATAAACATATGAATGACTATATATATATATATATATATATATATGTTATATATATATATATATATATATATGTTTATATATATATATATATATATGTGTGTGTTTATATATATATATATATATATGTGTGTTATATATATATATATATATATATATATAAATATATATATATATATATATATATATAAATATACACATACGGTACATATAAAATATTTAAACCAGTTATTTATTTATTTATTTATATAATTGTATTTCAGAACTGACCATTTATTGGTGAAAAATATTTTGTTTTGATCTGAAAAATAATGATTCATGGTAACATCTTACCATTTGATTTTATGATTGTGAATGTTGATTCTCCTTCTTAGTGTAACCCTAATTGTATGGTCTCATACTGTATTTCAGGCTTTTGTAAATTGTCATTTCCATTGAGAATGCTACAATTAACCTCATCATTAGTAGTAGTTGTAGTAGTAGCAGCAGTAGGATGAGGGGTAGCAGTAGTAGCAGCAGTAGGATGAGGGGTAGAAGTAGTAGCAGCAGTAGGATGAGGGGTAGTAATAGTAGCAGTATTAGTAGCATATGTAGGTCTAGCAGTCATAATAGTTGTAGTAGGACTAATACTTATAGCAGCATAACCATTATTATCCATAATGCTTGTTACTGTGGCATTACTGTTCACTTCAATCCCAGTATCTTTTGGATAATCAGCAGTAAATTCTTGAAAGGCAAATATGAAATGAAACATATGCCATATTATACCTTTTCATTTGGCTGCTAAAATCATAATTATTTTATGCATAAATATATACAAAAACACTACTAAACAAAATTTTCTTACTAATATCCGATTGAACATTTCCACTTAATTCAATATTTTCACAATCTTCTTTAGAATTTTCCTTGGTCAGTTGATAGATGAATCCTATATCCATAATACAACTATTAGTCTAACACTTTTTCACTGAAGACAAAGTGAATATACCCTGTATATGTAGTATAATATAGAAAAACCTTAAAGGTCGATCTATACCTACTATATGAATTTTAGTTAAGAAAAGCAAAACTTTAATATCTACCAAAGCATAGGCCATTTACCATGGTTCAAAGATGAAGTTTTTATCTCAGATGATCTATTCTTCATAGCAGGAATGGTACCTACAAGATTAACTATATTTAGAATAATTGTGATGCACTTACCATTTCAGAAAAGTTAAACATATACAATCTGCACATCTAATGCTGCACATCAAATACACACCATATTCAAGGTTGTGCAATTTCTTGTTGGGATAAGCCAGCAACCAGTTTGAGGTTATCCCTTTTGAATTCGTTTGGATTATTTTCATGTCATGAACAATTTCAATATTCTTTGTTTCCTAGAAATCTATAGTTATTGTTTCCCTGGCATCCTCTGAACTCAGAGTATGGTTTTCCATAAAAAAAAAAAAAAATTAAGGATGATATTATATGTAATTAGTCAAAAATACGTTAAATGCCGCTTTTAACTCTTTTCTCATCCTTGATGAAATATGTTTTTTTTTTTTTTTTTTTTTTTTTTTGGCAAAATTTTCAATATTGCTTGCCAGGGTTCCATATCCAACATGACCCTGCAGGATTTTCCTCTGCCCCCATACAATCGAAACAGTACACAAAATTAGCCTTTCACTCAACTTCAAAAATAGATTTATGCAGACATTAATGCTCTTTATACTGGAGCTAATGAAACTAGTATGACTTATCTCTGAAGGAAGCAATTCACGATGTTTCCCATACCCCCATGTGAACATTTGGCTATTGCACCTTTAACCCTTTGATTGTGCGTGACAGCTGAGAATATCCTCACTTTAGAATGCTATCTGTGATTTTATTTTTATATCCGTCTTAATTCCTACTGCTTTTCTAATATTAAAGCGGTAACATTACATTTTCAACTAATGCAAGATACAGGACCCAATAAAGAAGTACAATTATAGGGTTGCACCATTGTAAACGGGTTTTTGGTGAATAATTTGGCGTTCAATTATATTATTAATTGCTTGGTTTAGTTGGTCTATGCCCCACCATGGCTCAATTCACTCTCAATTTGACATTATCTCCTTGCTGCTCTTTTTTGGCAAGAGATGCATGTTGCACTTCCCATGTTAGCCGCTTGGGCGCGTTTTTTTAGGGATTACTAAAATTATGTTATGAATCATTTCGTTCAATTATCTTCCTTTTTACACAATTTAACATTATCTTCTTGCTCCTCTGTTCTCGCGAGCTGTACATGCTTCGCTACACACGTTTGCTGCAATAGAATATTTTGGCTTTCAATTATCTAATTAATCCCTTGGTCCAATTGGTCTTTGCTGCACCCTGGTTTGCTTCACTCTCAATTTAACATTATTTCCATGCTGCTCTGCTTGGTAAGAGATGCACGTTGTGCTTCCATCGTTGACTGTATGAGTAAGTTTTGTAATTACTGAAATCATGTAATTAATCACTTGTTTTCAATTAATCTTTACTCTACCGAGGCTTACTTTGCTCGCAATTTAGCATTATCTCCTTGCTCCTCTGCTTTGACGAGCTGCACATGCTTCGTTATGCTTGTTTGCCCCAATTGATTAGTATTTTGCGGTTATTTATGACTTCAGATAAACTAACAATATAAAAAATATGAATAAACACAAATATATTGCTATAATTATATTATGCCTATTGACTGAAGTCAGAAAGAAGGTACCAATCAGGTTTCAGCATTTCTAAAATACTGACAATTCAGACCGAAAAGAATAAAGGGGCTCAGGCATTTTTACCTACAATGCATTGCACAAAAACAAAATTCCAATGGGAGCAACACTTACAAAAAAGATCTAGTGATAGCATTATTAATTGGTAAAGATCTCCATATTCACTAATTTCTGATATTTATGATTAAGTTTTATTTTGTATTGATCATCTTTAAGAAGGTATTATAATGAGTTGAAAAAAAAATCAATGTCCTATGTTGGGGGAAACTATAATAATACCAAAACAATTATTCATTCAAAATCGGAGTTTGTATTAGGATTTGAATAATGTCAGGAAGAATAACTTATTCCCATGATCACTTGCAGTCCCTATGAGGTAATGTAAATTTGTACTGGGTAGGATAGTTAACAAGTCTATTATACCTTGTAAGGAATGAATGTCATTATCATAATCTAATTATTGATACTATATGACTAGGTTATAGTGTGAAATTAGCTTAGACCGATTTATGTACCCACAGTGTTTGCAAAATTGCTTACATGCTCATGAGCTGGCTCAGGCCTTGATTAGTATTCTAATATACTGCAGTAAGCCAATTCGTAAAATTCATCTTTAGTTTTATAGAGATTCCATTTAGCCTGTTGGAAATGTCAGTTTCATTATCTGTTACCAGGTGATTGAACCCCACTTAAATTCAATAGTTTCTTGTTGTGTCTGTAACCTAACTATCCTTGTGAGCTAGGGATGGTGTGGTTTGAGGGAACCTATAAATCTACCTGCTGAGTCATCAGCAGCCAATGCCTGTCTCTCCTTGGTCCTACCTTGAGGGAAAGGGGCCTTTAGCACTGATCATATGTAGGTAATATGTTGGCCAATGCACCAGCCACCCATTAAGATACCACTGCTAGAAAGTTATTATGTCCTTTGACTGGCAAGACAGCACTACAATGGATCCCCTTTCTCTGGTTACGGATCATTTCTCCTCTCCCTACATATATATAAAATAGACTGGCCTATTTTTTGCACATACTCTTATTTCTTATTTCCTCATACAATTGAAAACACTGAGATTACCAAACAATTCGTCTTCACACAAGAGGTCAACTACTGCACTGTAATTGTTCAGTGTCTACTTCCCTCTCGGTAAGGGTAGAAGAGACTCTGTAGCTATGATCAGCTGCTCTTCTAGGAGGACACTCCAAAATCAATTCTTTGTTTTCTAGTCTTAGGTAATGGAAAGTCCTCAATCTATAGACTCTGTGGTAAGGCATTAGCCTCCGTACCATGCATGGTCTTCCACTGTCTTGGGTTAGAGTTCTCTTGCTTGAGAGAACACTTGGGCCCACTATTCTGTCTTATTTCTCATCCTCTTGTAATTTTGAAGTTTTTTATAGTTTAAATTTATGCAAGATTTATTTTTAGATTGTTCTTCTTAAATTTCTCTTGTGGTTTATATCCTTATTTCCTTTCTTTAGTGGGTTATATTACTTGTTGGAGCCGTTGGAATTAGAGCATCCTGCTTTTCCATGTAGGGTTGCAGCTTAGCAAGTAATAATAATAATAATAATAATAATAATAATAATAATAATAATAATAATAATAATAGAATATGAGTGATCCTTTGAAAAACATCAAGTAATAGCCAAGTCATTCAATTTTTTCAATTTCTCAAATATTAATACTTCCCAAAACCTATTGATCTTATTTATGATATGAAAGGTTAAAAAATACTGAAAGGCCTAAGTTGAAGGGGAAAAAATGCCATTAAAAAATTTACATTATGTGTTATAACACTTTATTATGCATATCTCATTTCTGTACATTTCTTAAACCCTTCTGTTGGCAATTTCACTAAATCTACTTTTGTTGTCCCCATTCATAAATATGAAACATTTCACTTAAAAATAATTGGCTTTAAGAACACACTTGCATGTATTGTGTTTAAACAGCCATATTTAATATTGCGGTATTGAAGTTAGTTTGGTCCTCATGGTCCAATTTCAAGTCAGCCTTTTACTATCTAAAAGTACTTTTTAAATGTAACTAGAGAAGAGCCCTTCACAGGTAATGCACTACGTGTACAGTATAATGTTTTGCTTGTGATTTGCAGGTTCCCGGTGACAATTGAACAACAGGGAATTCTTGTTTGACAAGGAGTTGACATCAGGTCAAATGACAACTTTAGTGCTTCTGTATTTTTTCCTAATTACATGGTCCTTTGTGTATCTCTTCGAATTGCTGAAAACAATATGAAAAGGTGCCTCTTTCAGTTTTATAAAATTAAATTGCAGAAAAGAAATATTTATGATAATGTAGTATTGTCTTACATTTTCTTACGTACATTTAATATTTTAAGCTTCACGTGAAAGACAAAGTATTGGTATGAGAAGGTGAACTAGCAAAAACATATAGAACAGTAACAAATTATAGTTTGAAGGTTATTACATGAAGATATCATTAAGTTGTTTATATTGTTTAACAGACCTTTTCGTTTTATTAGGATACTCATTCGTGTATCAGTAAAAAATTGATTAATTGCCCTGTTTGGTTAACTATGTTACTGTTTGTGTGGGAATTAAATAATAAATCACGAGAGGCGGTGAATTAGAAGACTTTTATATCGTAAGAGGATTTATTATCTAAGTTGATTTTCACAGAAACATGAGCAGAAATATTCTTAAAATTATTCATTTAATTTTGTTAACGACATAGTCAATGGAACTTTAAATCTTGGCCATTATCTTACAGAAGAATTATAAGTCTCTCACTAACTTTTAAATTACTGGAAGTTTATCATATGGGTAATTAACAATAAATCACTTGTAATTTACAGACACACTTGGGGAGAATCAACTTAGAGCAAGTTACTGTTAATCTTCTTCCATCATTAGAATAGCAATTTATCTCAAGTCCCAAATCTGACTTATTACCTAAACATTACAATGTTAATTTTTATCCAAGTCAAGCAAGAAGGAGGGCACACATGTTACTTGTGTCACGTTATAAGTCCAAGACAAAAGTTACTCCTAAGATCGCAACCTAATGGAGTGTCGTTTGGGCGTACTGATCGCCCAGCGGTGACGAGAGCACACGGCCATGTTCAGCGACCAACTACCCCTCACTTTACTTCCAAGGGTGAGTTTTTCTGTCACCTGTCTTTATGGGGATCAGGTGCTTCCTGTAGGAGATAGGTGTTAGCCTTTTACTCCGTGACATCTGCGATCTAGGTCACCCCACCTCAAATCCCCAATTGCGTTTCTGACCTCCCTTATGCTTTGGCCTGGGGAGTAAAAGAATGACAACAGTTTACTTTCAACATACATGGTGCAACTCTTTCTTCAGGCCCAGTGGCTTGTGACAAAATTTAGTTTAAACAGATTTCTACAATGCCCAAATAATTCAAAAAATTTTTGTCTTGTGACAAAATTCCCCTTCACCAAGTTCCAGTCCCACCTGGGACTGTGGTAGTTTAAAAAAGAATTACTACATAATCTACGTTAAAAGCAACCAAATTAACTTTTGTGTGTAATAAAACTTAACCTACTTGATAATAAGTACTAAAACCAACAAAACTCAAACTGAGACTGAACTCATACATAGATATACAATCCTTGAAAGAAGAAAAACCAGCTTTATCAATCAATGAATAAAAATATCATGTAAAAAAAAGATAAGATACAACAGAACTAAATTAAAGAATTCCATACATGTCATAACAGTAATTATACATACAGGCAAACAAGTAAATAGAGATTGTGATAATATTAATACATGGATACATATGAGTAAATAAGAACTGTAACTAGGAACTTTGATAGTAATACATATGGATAAACATGGGTAAATAAGAACTGCAATAAAGGAACGTCATTTCTAAAAACAAATCATCATTTGAACAGAAATTACAGAAAGATAAGCTATCAACTAAAATTATGGAAAAATAAATTATCAATCAACACTACACATGTCTGTATTATTATTATTATTATTATTATTATTATTATTATTATTATTATTATTATTATTATTATTATTGATGATGATGATGATTATTGATTATTATTATTATTATTATTATTATTATTGTTACTTGCTAAACTATAACCCTAGTTGGAAAAGCAGGATGCTATAAGCCCGGTGGCCCCAGCAGGAAAAATAGCCCAGTGAGGAAAGGAAACAAGGAAAAATAAAATATTTTAAGAACAGTAACAGCATTAGAATGAATATTTCTTATACAAACTATAAAAAACTTTAACAAAACCAGAGGAAGATAAATTAGATATTGTAGTGGGCCAAGGTGTACCTTCAAGCAAGAGAACTCTAACCTAAGACAGTGGATGACCATGGTACAGAGGCTTTGGCACTACCCAAGACTAAAGAACAATGGTTTGATTTTAGAATGCCCTTATCATAGAAGAGCTACTTACCATCGCTAAAAAGTCTCTTCTACCCTTACCAAGAGGAGAGTGGCCACTGAACAATTACAGTGCAGTAGTTAACCCCTTGGGTGAAGAAGAATATTTTGGTAATTGTCAGGTGTATGAGGAAAGGAGAAACTGTAAAGAGTAGGCCAGACAATTCGGTGTATGTGTATGCGAAGGGAAAGTGAACCATAACCACAGAGAAGTATCCAATGTAGTACTGTCTGGCCAGTCAAAGGACCCCGTAACTCTCTAGCGGTAGTATCTCAACTGGTGGCCGGTGCCCAGGCCAACCTACTACCTGTAATCAGGACATACTTTATATATGAACTTGCATGAATAATATATATCTTATTAAGGAAACGTGTCATAGAGGACAGTGACTGCAACATATCAATTACAACATATGCAACAGAAAGTAACCTTCACATTCTAAAATATTTAGCTTGTTTAAATCCCTCAGTCCATTAGTGAATGCAGTCATCGTGCAAAGATACTGAATGCCCTTATATGTCAAGCCTACACTGTGGCTCATTCATTGGACTTACAGTCTGAAGAAGATCTAAGATATAGTACTGATAAACACAAATACACCGCACAGTCATTATTTTCCGTACCAAAAAAGACAATTGTTAGCAAAAAAAAAAAAAAAAAAAAAAAAAAATTATATTACATAAAAGAAACGTTTCTAAAAACAAATCTTAGGAAAATCATCAATACATGTCCACAAATCCTCTACATCCACTCTCCATAGATACTTTCGTATCCCCTGGGCATTCCCAGATCCACTTCGGTCATTATCAAATAGTATAATAATAGATAATAAGTATGGCAATAATATGCAAAGAAATCACAAAATAAATATCATCATCATACATCATCAAACATAATGAAATAGCATTTAATATCTTTAACATAATAAAACATCATCTGATATCTCTAAACAACTGTATCCTAAATCAATGCGCATCATCATCAAAACAGCTAACCAAGTGTATTATACTAATAAAAAGTTTCATAATCAAGCAAAGCTCTGTTCCTCCACTCGAAACACTTCTACAGGTACACATGCAAAAACAACAAAATGGTACTAGTACAAAAACTTACTCGAGCGACACCTTTACTCTTCATAAGATTAGTCATGCCTGTGGCCCCTCGGAATCACTTCCACTGCTGGAGTGTTCCCCACATCCCCGCATTCATTGTGCGAATTTTGGCGGGCGGTCCTCCTCAAAGCATCTTGCTTTAAAGGCAACAAAGCATCATCTACCGAGATAGGTTTCGCCAGCATAAGGAATCTGGCCTCCTTTCTCACCCTCAACCGGGGTCAAGTAGGGCATCAAAAAGTGTCACAACATAACACCAGTCCAGCCAAACGGTGAGCAAACATAACTATTCCCTAATAGCTACAATAGGAATGTCCAGAATTCCCTAGTTTTAATCTCTACCTGTCAACCTACAACAAGGGACATCAAAACTCTATGGGCATCTCAACACCCAAGTACAGAAAGTCTCTCTCTCTCTCTCATTATCTTACCCTCCCACTCTCTCTCTCTCTCTCTCTCTCTCTCTCTCTCTCTCTCTCTCTCTCTCTCTCTCTCTCTCTCTCTCTCTCTCTTTTGAAAGCTTTCTCTAAGTGCGCCGTCCTTTCAAGGAAAAAGTTATGATGACATCGGCATCTGGGCTTTGTTTTCTAACTCTCCATATGCCAAATCGGTCGAACTCCAAACTGGGTAGACTGTAGACACATTGTTTGTGTCAGCAACTGCAAACACGCTTTCTGGCACAAGTTTCACAACAGAGACATGCACTTCACACACATTCCCTTTCGCAATACTCTGATACTCTTATTTTGTGTGGTCTTATCTCTTTCGCTTGTACTCAAACTAGGCTGAACTCAAAATCTGGCAAACAAACAGCAATCATTCTAGCACATTTATTAATCAAAATTTGGCCTACATTATGCATACAGGGGTTCTTGTTTTTTAACCCAATAAAGAGAACCAATTTGAAATTGAAACTTCCTAGTGCAAGTAAGGATAGGAAAAAATATTCCTATCAGATCTACGTTAAAACTCAAACAACAACAAATACGACAAGGTGGAAAATGTAAATTTATGTTAAAAGTGAACTGCATAAAATTTCGTTAACACTAAATTGTGCACAAATTACGTTAAACTTTATTCAGAGCATAACACATTCTTTATAACCTGTCGAAATGGTTCAAGAACAATCTCTTCAATCAATTTCTAATAAAAAAAAAACTAAGGTATTTAAGGGACAAACTACTCTATCTATTTTTACTCACACTGGCTGAAATAATGAATTACTAACACACATATATACTTCAATTTGCATGGCTAATCAAACACATTCAGCATGAGCCTAACTCCCCTAAAAAATGGGTGGTAGCAATGGATTCTGTAAACTAATCAAGATAACATATCATAACTGAAAGTCTAACCTTTGGCTAAATTAGCTAATTTTTTCTTACCAAATTTTCCACAGAATTATCTCACAAAACTCTGAAAAGAATTTATTTTATAACTCATCCTCTCCATTTTTTTCTTTTATTCTAAGAACATATTGACGCCACTCTTGCGTGTATGCACTTTCCCATACACATACACACACGATCTACTGCTGACAAAATTATTCATGCACATGGCTTACGTAAATGGGTCGAATCAGCTGACGCTCATTTTGTCTCAGTCATCAAAATCTTTCGCAAAGGATAGCATTTCTCATGCTCACAGCAAAACAATTCAGTGCACACAAGATTATTTTGTCTGCAAGAGCATCTGCGCGAACACTTGTTGGCTGAAACGATGTTAGTGGATCCGCAGTTGCATCGAATGAGTTGAAGAACTGCTTCTGGAGCTGGTGCTTCCTTTGATAGCAGTGGCATCAGTTTGTCATGTTGCATTTGCCATCCGAGCATGAGAGGATTTGGTATGACTGGATTTAAGACCAGGTCTTGTGACCAAACACTTGCTTGAATATGTGCGCGTCGGATGTGCTCGAGCCAAGCTCCATGTGTAGGTGGTAACATGTCTACTCCTTGGTCAGATCTCAGCCTTTTGAAGAGGTACCACCTGAGATTCTTTGCCTTGGGGAAATGGAGTTGCTTAGGACAGAAGAGTGAGCATAAGAATTCTTCACACCCTTCGACCACACTATCTGATGGTTCGGCTCCTTCTCCAAGCCCATTCAGTGCAGCAAGTACGGTTGAACTGGCATTAAGGAAAGCTTTGAAGCATCCTTTTTTTCCTTTGCCTTGTATATTCCCAGTTGTATCGCATCCAGTCAGCGCATGCCATTTGATAAAAGCTGATGCTTTGTCAGAACCAAGCTTGTCATAGATGGGTTTCAGCTGGATGATGCGACGGCGTTCTCCGGTGCCCATGATCATTGCTGGTCGCGTACCAAGCATTGGCACCCTACGAAGAGTCAAGAGCAGAACATCAGTGTCCTGTGAGTATATGTGGACTTCAAATCCTGTTCCTGCTACTTCTACAGCGTGTAATATCATCAGAGTGTCAGCTTCTTCGTGGGTGCTTACACCTGTAGATACATGACATTCAGAGTTTGTCATAATGCTGCTGCGTGTCACGGTTACTAGGTTCTTGGTAGTACTCTGGTTGATGAGTTGTTGTGCCAGGTACAAAGTGAGTGAATCCTTTGTCTTATTGCTTGCAAGAAATGTACCTTTGTCTTTGATACAAGTTGCATCTTCTACAATGTAGGAATTGATTTCCTTGGACTTGCCTCTGCGGCTCTCCCGTGTGCCCTCCTTGAGTGAAGATACTATGGTGTAATTATCAAAGATGATCCTCACTTGGCCATAACCTCGAGCTTTTGAGTCAATCAACTTGACATATGATGTGCCTAAATCCTTGCAGTTTTTGACGTTCTTGACAGCCATCAACTCATGCAATACAGCCATGCCATCAACTACAAGACAGAAACCCTCGTTTTCATCGTTGGTGCCCTGAGCATTGGTTCCTGGGGTTGTATTGTCATCTGGCTCCAGAAGGTTCTCCAGCAGGTGGATTACCATGCTCTTGTCAGTGGTCGGGTGGATTGCTCCATCTGGTTGCATCAGTAACCTGTTTATGTACACAAACTCGTGGGTGCCAATCACTTCCTCTAAGTTGATGTCATCCCTTGAGGATCGTGCTATCACCAGCATCCTAGCAAACAGTGATGATGTTGCTTTCAGTGTGATCACTTGGGAACCGGCTTTCAGTTTAATTTCCTTGGCAGTTGCTGACCAAGACAGCAGTTTAACCTTTGTCATCTTGGCCCACAGGTTTCCATTGCCAATCAGACGATCTTCAATGAAACTTCTGTATGCATCCATGCCAATCTGCTCTGTGGACAGAATGCTTTCTTTGATGTTGTCGGGAATGATCTCTTTCGACAGAAGCTTGAACATCCGACCTGTCGTTGCATCACTGGCGGGCCCAGTCTCAGTTCCTTTTGATCCACTAAAGATGTTGCATGGTGACAGTACCTTCTTCAGTTGTGTGATTGCCTGTTCCTGGCGACGAACTTTGGCCTGAGAGAGGCAGTGGTGCTGTTGTTGTATTGTAGCACTGTTGGACACTGCTGCCAGTTGTTCACTTTCGGAAGCAATGCGTGCCAACTCAGGACCAGTGAGACAGAACTTCAGCAAAGTCTTTGGGTTTGATGTTATTCCAGAGATTCCTCCTTGACCTTTGGTAGATTTATTTTGATGCTCCATTGCCTGGTCTACTGCAATACGAGTGAACGGGATAGTGTTGCTTGTATTCACTGTGAAGTCACCATTTACAAACTCTTGCCAAATCATTGGATCTGTGGTTTGTATCTCTTGCATTCGAGCTATGTATTCGGGTATGGTCTGCGCATAATCCAATCTATTGTACGCGAAGAAGTAGACACAGAGCTTTTCTAGTGCTGACAAGTAGAGAAACCAGTTACCCTCACGTGTAGCGCGTTGGAACTGCAGCGCCCACATGTACATTGGATCTTGGTCATGAGCGTCATCATAGTCACGAAGCTGCTTTTCAAGGTTCATGGACTCCAGCTTCATTGCAAATGTTTGGTGTGCCGTACGGACTTCAAAATTGGCCTTGCATGCGTCGGTCAATTCTTGTGCAGCTGAACGTAGTGAATCACACACTGTCGGGTGGTCATCCAAGAATGCACTAAACCATAGGTCAAAGAGTGCTTGGAGTGTTATTTGGTGAGCTTGAAGAGCCCTATTATGGTGGTTGCCACTGATGATCTGGGCAACAGTAACACTGCTGTATATGTCTGCTTCCTGCCATGCATCATCAATACCGCTCCCCTCAATCGTCCTGCCTAAGCACCTCAAGGAACACAACACTGTGTGGAACCCGCCAGGGCATAACACCCATTTGTCCTTGTACTGCGGATCCAGGTATGGGAGTTTTAGAGCTCGTTTATACAGGTCCATATCCATGGTTACCACCAGTTTGTTGTCTGGGCCAGTCACAAGCTCATTCAACCTATACAAGTTCTCCAGAGATGTAACTAAAGTGGACCATTCATGAGCAGGAGCTTTGATGATTGGAAGACCAAAGGCTTGATCAATTACTGCGGGAGCATCTGTAGCTAGTGGCACGTGGGTGAGAGAGTTGTAAGCAGACCAAACAGGCACAAACTGTCTCTTGTTTAACCTGTCAGTTATTGGTTGATCTTCGCGTTCATCATTGTCTCCTGGGGATACTTCTGAGCCAAGCTCCTGGACGCCAGGTCTATTAAAGAAGCGTGCCACCATCCACTGTATGTCACTGCTTTGTGATCTCATGTAATACTCGTCATACACCCCAATCTTGTAGCTGCTATAGTATGGGCTGGTCCTGGGCTTTGGACTGCCTTCTATGTCACATATAGCCAAGTTGAGTATGGTGGGTGTTACATCATGTAGAGACTCAGACGTTGGACTCTCACTGAACTGCACAGGTTTGACCACTGTTTCGCCTTGACCTGATCGCTGATATACTGCCATTGCCGTTCCATGGAAACTTCCTTTTCCGTCTGGGGTGTCCACTTTTTTGTCGACATTGTCCAGTGAAGCCCGTATCCTCTTATTGCGCAGAAGACCTGGTGGTACATATACACCATACTCTTTGATATTCTTGGCAACAGCATGGGCGATGGTGTCACATATTGTTGTGACACTATCATATGAAATCCCAGCGCCACACATGTTCAGCAGAGACACCGCCTTCTGACTTCGAAAGTTGTGGTACATGTATAACGAGAGTCCTATAGCATAAGGGCTTTCAGACGTATTATGAAATCTGGAGTCAGATGAAAGTGGGATGAGTGCCACTTGTCGGTCTGTCTTGCAAGCCTGTACGATGGATTGAGACAGAACGAGACATGATTTATGCAACAGTTCAGTACGTGTCTCTGTTGTTGCAGCTTTTGCCCCTTGCAAGATCCATCGCATTAATGTCATTTGTTCAGCTGGAACACCAGCTTCGCCACATCCAACTAAAGAACCATCAAAGGACCACGGATGTTCTTTTCTGGTCTGTAGCACTGCTTGTCTGATGACCTTTGAGCAGCGGTAGATTGCTGTTATGTCTGCTTTCAGGTCTCTCTCCTCCATTGCCTGGTCTATGGCAGACCGACCAGATTCCCTGGAATGTATCACTGCGGGCTTCCTTCCTCTGGCATCAGTGATTGTGAAATTGGTAATATTTTGTTCGATTTTTGCTAAGAGGGCCTGTCGTGAGATTTGCTTGTCGGGAATTCGATGGTCGTACATCATGTCAGAGTACAATGCAGCAACATTGGTCAGTGTTATAATGTCTCCATTATCCAAACGCTCTCGTAGTTCGGCGAAAAATTCTATCTCAGCTGATATGAATGCCACTGTGTCTTCATTCGAATGGTCCTTCTTTGTACTGGGTCTTTGGGGATGTTGCAAATAGCGTTGCCAGTGCATCGTATGGCAGCTTTTGTGGTATCTGATGTCCCTGGAAAGAAGTCTCCATCTGCAAGGAAGTCGGCCATGTTTAGCTTCCACAAGTCTTTGTCACTGGCATCAACAATTTTTTTGATTGATTGTCCAATGTCTGCACTTCTACATATATGAAGCTCCTCTGGTGTGGATCCTGCCCTGGCGTGTTTTTTGGTGTGTTTGATTTCTTGGCAGTAGAAGCATAGTTCTCTGTTAAATGCACTCACGTGAGATCGTGTGAGCTTTCTATTGGTCGAATCAACACCTGCATCTCTGTCAGACGCAAGAGTGGCAGTTGATGACGTGGGTCGGCCCCCACCTTTCCTGTAAGACAACATACCAGGGTCGCTTGTTGTAAGTGCCTTTTCATAGCGCTTCTGGTCTCTCTCAGTGTGTCCCTTGTGTGTGACTTCACTATAGCATGTTCTGTGCCAAACAGCATGGTTGTCGTTCAGGATTTCTGCTGATAAACCGTGCATCCGTTGATTTAATTGAACGAAGTCTTGATTCCCATATTCAGCTCGGAGCTCGATAGTGTCAAGGAAGTTCTGGTAACTTTCGCTTTTAGGACATGTCAGTGCTTCCAGCTCTTTTCCTTTGCTTTTAGTGTTCGTCCATTTTTCCCCTTGGCATTTTAGACATCGATCGAAGTCAATTGACGGTCTTTTTGTTGGTGGTTCTCCAGAAGTTACAGAGATGGACATCTTTGTTTATATTGTTCACAGTGATGGCGCAGAACTTTTATTCACTCCTGTAAAGAAACAAATATTTGAAGATTAATTCAACATTTCCAAACAGGAATAACATTAAATCACAATTTATTCACTATATACCTACCTTTATAGTGCCACAATACCAAAAAAACTACAAAAATGTCATGCAAAAACATATCTAAACCTATATGTATGTAGGCGCTATTTTCCAATCTTGATCGAACTGCTCGATATTAGTGACTTTAGTTTCTGTAGTAGAAAGTCATGTGGGACCAAATGAAAAAAATGGCAACATATTTTTCTATGTTCACAATACTACCTGGAACATTTTCAACACAGTTGCCAAGATTCTATATAAAAAAATAACAACATTAAATTTTCCAACACAACCGGATATACTAGTAGGTGGCCTGGTAGTCGTCCTACACTTTCAATTGTTGTGCTAAACCATAATAATAGGAAACTCTCCTTCCTTAATGCTTTTTCTCTCTGTATCAGTTAGTGCCGCCAGGTACTAACCTAACCCCGGCAGTGCTGCTGGTTGAACTACAGTATACAAGTATACAGCAGTACACATATTTTCTAACATAATCTGTTTCCTATCAGAGTCTATTGTTAGGACCACGATAATATGTTGATGTCTGAGTACTCCCTCAACACCCAGATGGTTTTTTCAATCATCTGGACCCTAAAATCACTGATCAGTATTAATATATACTACATTTAGATAATGTTAGTATAGAAACTTACTAACTCTAACTCTAGTTCCCAGAGTTTTTTCTACCTTGTATTCTCCCTACCAGGGAAACCAAATATTATTACTGACGGAGGTCTCAGCAATGGCCTAGGAGAGGAAACACAGATATGTGTCTTTTCTACTTCCTTTCAAGCTTACTATCCTAAGTTTTTATATACAATAGTGATTACTATTGTTAATAAAAATGTATGCTTTCATATCAATGATATAAAACCATGATACTCATTGGATCCGTTTACTTTACAGGATGAGCCGATGGAGAATTGTGCAGCCTTGTTCTGCAACCACAAGGGTAAAGACTTTTGTGGACACACGATGTGCAGAACTCATGCCCCCTGCCATATCGTGTCGGGAGTCCTAATGTATTGGGACCCGAAGGTTTGCCCCACCTGTTAAACCCTGCCGGCCGACGTCTTCGGAGAGGTCCTCCCAGTCAACATAGAACTAGTGGCACAGCAAGGGAGACCCTTTGCAAGTGGGTAAAAGGGTTCCAAAAGAACTCTCCGGGACCATACCTACCCAACGACTCACTAAGGTGCCTTCTGTTCCCCATGGCTCTACCAAACGCGATAGTGCCCCAGGAACAGGTCCAGACTCCTCTCGTACAACTGAAGATCGACCCGGACATAAACAAGGCACTAGAAGGCATGGTCATCCACCAAGAAAGGATGTCAGAAGTGTCCACTGACATGGAACAGGACCTACTGCAAGGAGGCCCTGAAGAAGACGGGGAACAAACACGGACGGAAGAAGAAGGATCCGTTTCAACGGTAACTGAAGACCCACAGTTCCCCGTTGCGGCATACCAACCTATGCCGGCAACCTCTTCAGCCCCAACTCCTCAACCAGCTGCACAGGTCGACAAGAGCGAAGCGATTCTCACGTCGATCCAGCAGATGTTGGAATCCTTCCAGAAGGAACAGGAGACGATGAAGCAGTCTATCCAGCAACAGCAGATACTGCTACAGGCAAGGGCGGACCGCCCTGGAACTTTCAGGGGCTCCACTGAGAAGCCCCTTAGAGTGTTGGATCTCCCTCACTACTCCGAAACAAACCCCTGGAGGCATGCGGAACATATGCCCATGATGAATGGGAAACTATTCGTCTCAGAGAAGTTAGGAGCCAAACTAATTGAAGATCTCGAGTTCTGGCCTAGCTTTTCAGCTTACCCACACTGTTACGTGAGACTGCGGGATGAACATGCATCCCATGAGGAAACGGTACCTAAGGAAGTCATTGTCTTTGAGCATGACAAGGCGCAAGTCATCCTCCTAAAAACCTTGTAAAGAGCCGGGTACACCAACTCCAAAGTCTCAGCACTGAGCAAGAGGCACCCCACCTTTATTGTTCCTTCCTCCATCTCTTTCCCCTTTTTGAAGAAAGTTCTAGACTTTACCATCAAGGCAGTCTAAGAGGGCAAACCCTGCCCAACTCTAGAGGAATGCAAAGCATTCTCTCTAGCAATGCCTGCCTGCGAGGAGAAGTGGAAAGATGTCCACATAACCTTCTCCGTCTCGAAGTTGGATCCAGAGATAGCAGGGCAGCAGTTCAATGAGAACCTTCTGAAGTGGCCAGACCATCTTCTGAGGAGGGAACAGGAGACGAAGGAGAGACTTGCGGCCTCCCTTTCTCATCAGAACTGCCTGGAAATGAGCGCAGGCCTACATAACGCACCAGAAATGTACATTTTCCTGGCTATGTCTCAAATGGGGACCCATGTGAAAGATTTATATGCTCTCTTCTGAGCAAGGAGACCCTGCAGAGAGTTCGTGTTTGCCTCAGCGACCGTAAAACACAAATCCAGGAGGCTGACTTCATCATGCATCTGGGGTAAGGACCTTTTCCCACAGGAAATGGTCCAAGAAGTTATAGCCAGAGCAGCCATGGAGAATAGGAACCTTCTCCAAAAGTGTGGCATGACCTCAAAGAGGAAGTCTTCCTCAGAAGGAGGTCCCCAGCCTAAGAACAAAAAGGCAAGGAGACCACGCAGACCTGCGCAACTTCCTTCCGCGACCATGACCACGATGCCTCAACTGGTAGCCCAGCCCCAGACCACCTTCCAGATATTCCTCAACATCTGGTAGCCCAGTCGCCAGCTTTTAACCCTGGCTTTGAGAGGCAGTCGACTACCTTTTGCCCTCACAAAGGATAAGGCCAAACGAGAAGTTCCTCCGCAAACCCCTCGCGGGGACGAGGAGGACGTGGTCACGGAAACAAGTCCTCAGGACCCCTCAAGCAATGAAGGGCCCCAGGTAGGGGCCAGACTGTACCATTTTCGGGATCGTTGGACCTTTGATCCCTGGGCCCACAGCCTAATCACAAATGGAAAAGGGTGGTAATAGAATAGAACCCCACCCCGTTTTCCAGAATTCTTCCAACACTCGACCCCCTCGTTAGAAGAATATACCTCAGAACTTTTGAACAAGAAGGTAATAAGGAAAGCGAGGCCCATCAAATTCCAGGGAAGGCCGTTTTGTGTTCCCAAGAAAGACTCAGACAAACTCAGAGTCATTCTAGACTTGCCTCCACTCAACAAGTTCATCGAGAACAACAAGTTCTGGATGCGTACTTTGCAACACATAAGACCCTTCTACCGAAAGGGGCGTACACAGTCTCAATAGACCAGGCAGATGCTTACTGGCATCTGCCAGTTAGCCGCCCCTTCTCCTCCTACCTAGAATTCAAGCTACGGAAGAAGAAGTTTGTCTTCAGAGCAATGCCCTTCGAACTGAACACAGCCCCAAGGATATTCACAAAGCTAGCAGACATAATCGTCCAGCAGCTACTCTCCGAAGGAGTTCAAGTGGTGGCATATCTAGACGATTGGCTGGTGTGGGAAGCATCCAAGACTACTTGTCTGCAAGCAGCCAAAAAGGTGATCCAGTTCCTGGAACACCTGGGCTTCAAGATCAATCGCAAGAAGTCTCGCCTTTCTCCAGCTCAGAAGATCCAATGGTTAGGAATCCAATGGACCTTAAAGTCACACCACCTCTCCATTCCATCCAGGAAGAGGAGAGAGATAGCAGGAGCTGTCAAGAGACTAATCCGTCACAAGAGGATTTCAAGACGCCAACTGGAAAGAGTATTGGGCTCTCTCCAGTTTGCAGCAGTGACAGACTCGGTGCTAAAAGCACGTCTATAAGATGCGTCAGGAGTCTGGAGAAGATACGCATCAAATGCTCAAAGAGATCAACAAAGGCTGACTCCGACTCTATTGCGCACGCAGTTAAGGCCGTGGTCAACTGCCAAGAACCTAGCACGGACAATTGCCCTGCAACCACCAAAACCATAAGTGGTGATACACACGGATGCCTCCTTAGAAGGATGGGGAGGCCATTCTTACAAGAGAAAAGTGCAAGGGAATTGGTCGCACCAGTTCAAAACCTTTCACATCAACATCTTGGAAGCTATGGCAGTTTTCCTGACGTTGAAGAAACTATCCCATCGCAGAGCAATCCACAACAGATTGGTCCTGGACAATGAATTGATAGTAAAATGTCTAAATCGACAAGGCTCGAGATCACCTCATATCAACCATGTGATATTAGCCATCTTCTACCTAGCAAGGAGGAGGGAATGGCACCTATCAGCAGCTCACCTATAAGGATTCCGCAATGTGACGGCGGACGCTCTATCCAGGCGAAAGCCGATAGAGACAGAATGGTCCCTAGACACAGACTCATTCTCCTTCATTTCGGAAAAAGTCCCGGAACTGCAGATCGATCTCTTTGCAATGAGCGACAACAAGAAACTACCACGTTACGTAGCCCCTTATATGGACCCTCAAGCAGAAGCGATTGGAACAGGTGGAATCGCATTTATCTGTTTCCACCAACCAATCTCCTACTAAGGGTCCTCGACCAGCTAAGATCCTTCAGAGGGACAGCAGCAGTAGTGGCCCCCAAGTGGCCCAAAAGCAATTGGTTCCCTCTAGCTCTAGAATTGAAACTGAAGCTGTTTCCTCTGCCGGACCTAGTTTTATCCCAACTGGTCCAGAAGTCGACTGTCTACGCTTCATCCTCGAGAACCAACAACATACATCTCATGATTTTCTCTCCCTAGCGGCGAACTAAAAGTTTTCAATCTCGAAGGATAAAGTTGACTTCATCGAAGAGTATAAGTCAAGTTTGACTAGGAGACTATATGAATCATCTTGGAAGAAATGGGTGTACTTTGTGAAAACAAGGAAACCGGCAGAAATATCGATAGATTTCTGTCTCGCATTCTTCATACACCTACACGAACAAGGCGTGGCTTCTACCACGATTACCTCGTGTAAGTCGGCCCTGACTAGACCACTTGTGTACACCTTTGATGTGGACCTCTCTAGTGAAATCTTCAATAAGATCCCAAAAGTATGCGCTAGACTCAAGCCAGCAACCCCACCAAAACCCATCACGTGGTCTTTGGACAAAGTCTTGCACGATGCTCCGAACCTACACAATGAGGTTTGTACTCTAAAGGATCTAACACAGAAAGTCATCTTTCTGTTTGCAATAGCCTCAGGGGCTAGAGTAAGTGATATAGTGGCCTTATCCAGAAACGAAGGCCATATTCAGTTCCTAGACACAGGAGAACTGAACCTTTTCCCTGATCCTGCCTTTCTTGGCAAGAATGAGCTACCCACTAAGAGATGGGAGTATCACTGTAGCAAATATCCCTTAGAAGGCTACCTAAAGGAACCCTTCCATCAGGACGACATGGCACTCTCACCCAAAAATAGATTTTTTACTTTCCTCAAAATCCGTTTAGTGGGCGAATGTGATTGTTTCTACAACTGATTAACGAAATGTTTGATGATAAGGGGATCACGTTATCAGGATAAACTTAGAGTTAAATAGTAAAATATAAGTAGCCATACCAATGCCCCTCTAATTAATTGATGTCTGATAAGAAAATTTGACCAATGTTTTATGTCAGATTGTGTTAGAAAAACAAACATATTATTGTGTCAAATTATAACGAGAAAGGAGATTCTGTTTGTGATTAAGTGATTTGGTGAATCACTGCGAAAAAGTTGAGTATTATATGATTTTATGTCCACTTAGTGACAGTAAGAAGTGGCTAGTTAAGTAGTTTGATAACTTGTGTAAGTCTCAGTAACTTGTCTAAAAGCAAAGGGGACTGTCATTACTGTGTGTATACGACATGTTCCGTTTATGCTATAATGCTCTATTCTATTTTTCAGTTTCAGTTTTATTTTTCAGTTTCAGTTTTATATTCAACTTAATTTTTCAGCCAGTTTCAGTTTTCTTTTGCATGCTATAGTTCTTGAGTTGTTTGTTTCTTTTT
>NC_090728.1:179126583-179131583 GCF_036898095.1 Palaemon carinicauda
TTCTTTTCTGCAATTTACTTTTATAAAACTGAAAGAGGCACCTTTTCATATTGTTATCAGTAATTCGAAGAGATACACAAAGGACCATGTAATTAGGAAAAAATACAGAAGCACTAAAGTTGTCATTTGACCTGATGTCAACTCCTTGTCAAACAAGAATTCCCTGTTGTTCAATTGCCACCGGGAACCTGCAAATCACAAGCAAAACATTATACTGTACACGTAGTGCATTACCTGTGAAGGGCTCTTCTCTAGTTACATTTAAAAAGTACTTTTAGATAGTAAAAGACTGACTTGAAATTGGACCATGAGGACCAAACTAACTTCAATACCGCAATATTAGATATGGCTGTTTAAACACAATACATGCAAGTGTGTTCTTAAAGCCAATCATTTTTAAGTGAAATGTTTCATATTTATGAATGGGGACAACAAAAGTATATTTAGTGAAATTGCCAACAGAAGGGTTTAAGAAATGTACAGAAATGAGATATGTATAATAAAGTGTTATAACACATAATGTAAATTTTTTAATGGCATTTATTCCCCCTTCAACTTAGGCCTTCCAGTATTTTTTAACCTTTCATATCATAAATAAAATCAATAGGTTTTGTGAAGTATTTATATTTGAGAAATTGAAAAAATTGAATGACTTGGTTATTACTTGATGTTTTTCAAAGGATCACTCATTATTATTATTATTATTATTATTATTATTATTATTATTATTATTATTATTATTATTATTATTATTATTATTATTATTACTTGCTAAGCTGCAACCCTACATGGAAAAGCAGGATGCTCTAATTCCAACGGCTCCAACAAGTAATATAACCCACTGAAGAAAGGAAATAAGGATATAAACCACAAGAGAAGTTTAAGAAGAACAATCTAAAAAAAATCTTGTATAAATATAAACTATAAAAACCTTCAAAATAACAAGAGGATGAGAAATAAGACAGAATAGTGGGCCCAAGTGTTCTCTCAAGCAAGAGAACTCTAACCCATGACAGTGGAAGACCATGCATGGTACGGAGGTTAAGGCCCTACCACAGAGTCTATAGATTGAGGACTTTCCATTACCTAAGACTAGAAAACAAAGAATTGATTTTGGAGTGTCCTCCTAGAAGAGCAGTTGATCATAGCTACAGAGTCTCTTCTACCCTTACCGAGAGGGAAGTAGACACTGAACAATTACAGTGCAGTAGTTGACCTCTTGTGTGAAGACGAATTGTTTGGTAATCTCCGTGTTTTCAATTGTATGAGGAAATAAGAGTATATGCAAAAAATAGGCCAGTCTATTTTATATATGTGTAGGGAGAGGAGAAATGATCCGTAACCAGAGAAAGGGGATCCATTGTAGTGCAGTCTTGCCAGTCAAAGGACATAATAACTTTCTAGCAGTGGTATCTTAATGGGTGGCTGGTGCATTGGCCAACCTATTACCTACATATGATCAGTGCTAAAGGCCCCTTTCCCTCAAGGTAGGACCAAGGAGAGACAGGCATTGGCTGCTGATGACTCAGCAGGTAGATTTATAGGTTCCCTCAAACCACACCATCCCTAGCTCACAAGGATAGTTAGGTTACAGACACAACAAGAAACTATTGAATTTAAGTGGGGTTCAATCACCTGGTAACAGATAATGAAACTGACATTTCCAACAGGCTAAATGGAATCTCTATAAAACTAAAGATGAATTTTACGAATTGGCTTACTGCAGTATATTAGAATACTAATTAAGGCCTGAGCCAGCTCTATGAGCATGTAAGCAATTTTGCAAACACCGTGGGTACATAAATCGGTCTAAGCTAATTTCACACTATAACCTAGTCATATAGTATCAATAATTAGATTATGATAATGACATTCATTCCTTACAAGGTATAATAGACTCGTTAACTATCCTACCCAGTACAAATTTACATTACCTCATAGGGACTGCAAGTGATCATGGGAATAAGTTATTCCTCCTGAGATTATTCAAATCCTGATACAAACTCCGATTTTGAATGAATAATTGTTTTGGTATTTTTATAGTTTCCCCCAACATAGGACATTGATTTTTTTTCAACTCATTATAATACCTTCTTAAAGATGATCAATACAAAATAAAACTTAATCATATATATATCAGAAATTAATGAATATGGAGATCTCTACCAATTAATAATGCTATCACTAGAGCTTTTTTGTAAGTGTTGCTCCCATTGAAATTTTGTTTTTGTGCGATGCATTGTTGGTAAAAATGCCTGAGCCCCTTTATTCTTTTCGGTCTGAATTGTCAGTATTTTAGAAATGCTGAAACCTGATTAGTTCCTTCTTTCTGACTTCAGTCAATAGGCATATAATTATAGCAATATATTTGTGTTTATTCATATTTTTGATATTGTTAGTTTATCTGAAGTCATAAATAACCGCAAAATACTAATCAATTGGGGCAAACAAGCATAACGAAGCATGTGCAGCTCGTCAAAGCAGAGGAGCAAAGAGATAATGCTAAATTGCGAGCAAAGTAAGCCACGGTAGAGTAAAGATTAATTGAAAAAAGTGATTAATTACATGATTTCAGTAATTACAAAACTTACTCATACAGTCAACGATGGAAGCACAACGTGCAGCTCTTACCAAGCAGAGCAGCATGGAGATAATGTTAAATTGAGAGTGAAGCAAACCAGGGTGCAGCAAAGACCAATTGGACCAAGGGATTAATTAGATAATTGAAAGCCAAAATATTCTATTGCAGCAAACGTTGTAGCGAAGCATGTACAGCTCGCGAGAACAGAGGAGCAAGAAGATAATGTTAAATTGTGTAATAAGGAAGATAATTGAACGAAATGATTCATTGCATAATTTTAGTAATCCCTAAAAAACGCGCCCAAACGGCTAACATGGGAAGTGCAACATGCATCTCTTGCCAAAAAAGAGCAGCAAGGAGATAATGTCAAATTGAGAGTGAATTGAGCCATGGTGGGGCATACCCCAACTAAACCAAGCGATTAATAATATAATTGAACGCCAAATTATTCACCAAAAACCCGTTTACAAAGGTGCAACCCTATAACTGTACTTCTTTATGGGGTCCTGTATCTTGCATTAGTTGAAAATGTAATGTTACCGCTTTAATATTAGAAAAGTAGTAGGAATTAAGACGGATATAAAAATAAAATCACAGATAGCATTCTAAAGTGAGGATATTCTCAGCTGTCACGCATAATCAAAGGGTTAAAGGTACAATAGACAAATGTTCACATGGGGGTATGGGAAACATCGTGAATTGCTTCCTTCAGAGATAAGTCATACTAGTTTCATTAGCTCCAGTATAAAGAGCATTAATGTCTGCATAAATCTATTTTTGAAGTTGAGTGAAAGGCTAATTTTGTGTACTGTTTCGATTGTATGGCGGCAGAGGAAAATCCTGCAGGGTCATGTTGGATATGGAACCCTGGCAAGCAATATTGAAAATTTTGCCAAAAAAAAAAAAAAAAAAACATATTTCATCAAGGATGAGAAAAGAGTTAAAAGCGGCATTTAACGTATTTTTGACTAATTACATATAATATCATCCTTAATTTTTTTTTTTTTTTTTTTTATGGAAAACCATACTCTGAGTTCAGAGGATGCCAGGGAAACAATAACTATAGATTTCTAGGAAACAAAGAATATTGAAATTGTTCATGACATGAAAATAATCCAAACGAATTCAAAAGGGCTATCATGAATAAAAATGCTTCCTCTTGCTTTCAAGGATGGAGAAGTTTTGTGGCGATGACTAATTCACTGCTCTTTCAATGGGCAAAAGGTATTCCAATTACCACAGTTAGCAAAGTACGTGTCGATATAAGAATACTAGAGCTAACTAGATGTTCTTGTAAAAGGAGAAAAAATGGTGAAAAATCACATGGGCCACACAATTCCATCTTAATTTTACAATCTAGCAATACCATAAATTTTACTAGCCAAAATTGGATGGGCCAGACACCCTATCAGGTAGGGTGACCCACCCCATGTCAAATTTGTAGTTTAGCTTATATGATTCTAATTAAAATAAACTTAATTATATTTTTCTCATGATTTAATAATAATTGCGTTTAATTATGTATTTTCATGCTGCTTCTCTGTTTCATTAACCTTGCATAAGTGATGACATGGAACCTTAGTGTCGAGTCTACAAAAGTTTGCGCAAACACTACTTAACACATAGTATTTTGGTTCACCATACCAGTAGGTTATTAAACAGCAAACCTAGATATGGCAAAGAGAACATATGGGGTAAACTGTTCATTAGGTGCATTTCTAGGCCTTTACTAGCCTAGCTTACTATCTTGGATAACATGGGTTATATTCATATAAACTCAGTACATAAGCCTCTTCAGTAATAGATATCCACCTAGTCAGTAGTTACATTAGCGTTGCCTAGCCTTTAGGAAGATCATTGACATTGATTTGTATATCCCTTGAATATACCTGCCCCTATCACTGCATTCCCCACAAATCTTGGTTAATATATGATACTGTACTTTGATTACTAGCAAGACTGAAATTTGCTTTAAGAAATGGGCGAGTGCGGGTTAGCTTGTCATTTTCCTCTATATGTTTAAACGGGGGCTGGGGTATAATAACTTATGTATCGGTCAAATAAAATGTGAAAAATCTCTCACTCTAACTCCCTGGTTTGTTTACATTTGAGAGACTAATGGCAAGTTACTGGCATTGCACATGCATTGCTTGTGTTTGCTTTTGCTAGCTGTTTTGATTTTTTTTTATGATGATGGTTTTTTCTGTTGTTTTACATCAATTACGACTTTCCAAGTATTTATATACAATTTCCAGGATGTTGCCCTGCAATAGTCGTTTTTTTTTCACCCTCCTCTTCAGTGGCAAATTCCCTACTTTCACAAAAAGACGTGTCCAAAAGTGCAGTTCGATCTATTTAAAAATTTAGTGTAACTTACATATGTCAGCAATTGATTATGATGAAAATACTCTCCGTCCAG
>NC_090728.1:179134083-179262444 GCF_036898095.1 Palaemon carinicauda
ATATATATATATATATATATATATATATATATATATATATATATATATATATATATATATATATATATATATATATATATATGTGTGTGTAACATGCAATACTAATAATCTTAATGTAAGAGGTAGATTATGGTTATACAGGTGAATACACAAAAACGTTGTATAAAATTGTTGTGAGAAGAATTTCTCACAATAAGAAGCATTAGGACTGTATACTATGCAGGCTGTTAATTCTTATAGCCAGGCTTTCTCCATCGTAAGGCACAATACTACACAGTATTCTAGAACTTTTATTCCAGCTGTGACTAAGTTGTGGAATGATCTTCCTAATCGTGTACAGTAGTTGAATCTGTAGAGCTTCAAGAGTTCAACCTTGCAGGAAATGTTTTTATGTTGAAGAAGCAGACATAAGTCTTTTTATAATTTATATGACATATCTGTTTTGACGTTGTTACTGTTTGTAGAATGATTCATTATTAATTTGTTCTCATCATTTATTTATTTCCCTACTTCCTTTCCTCACTGGGCTATTTTTCCTTGTTGGACCCTTTTGGCTTATAGCCTCTTGCTTTTCCCACTAGGGTTGTAGCTTGGCTAATAATAATAATAATAATAATAATAATAATAATAATAATAATAATAATAATTGACAAGAAGTGATGAAGTATCGATTAGATTTCATTAGAGAAATATATTCGAATGAATATATAATGTTTTTTACACTTGATACATCTTTTATTAACTAAATCATTGGAATAAAAAGGCATCCTCTTTAGATAAACAAACCATCGACATTTACATACAGAGAGAGAGAGAGAGAGAGAGAGAGAGAGAGAGAGAGAGAGAGAGAGAGAGAGAGAGAGAGAGAGAGAGATAATAATACTAATAATAATAACAACAAAAACAACAACAACAAAAATAATAATAATAATAATAATAATAATAATAATAATAATAATAATAATAGAGTTGAATATTATTGCTGCATCGGCAGAATTCAATTTCTTGTCCAATTTCTCAATTTTATGGACAATTCACTTTTCTGGGTTGCTACATTCAGCTAGCAAGTCGGCGAAATTCATCAGGTAGATGAAAAATACAGTTCAGGTTAAGAATCGATGTATTTAACACAAGTACAAGTAATACTCGAAATATTTAAAGGACAAAGTCAGGAGTAGATCGCGACGCGTTTCGGAACTGCTTGCTCCATCTTCAGGCGATAAGTGAGGCTGTGGCTGGATCGGGGGCCTTATATATCCCTGCGCTGGTTCGTAGAAAGGGGCCTTGAATTTTGATTGGCCGAGCAGAGGTTATAGGCTCGGGTGGCTGAGGTACGACGAGCTCGGCTTGGTCTCCCAGGCTGAGAGGTGGGAAGGGATCCTGAATTCTGATTGGTCAGGACGCGCGCCGAGACAGCCAAAAAGTCAGGCAAGCTCCTCTCTCGCTCAGCAGATTGGGATTCCGGACCTTGCTCGCCGCCAAAATCGGTGCTCGGCCGGACGATTTCTTCATTTGTAGGAGTGTCTGGATTGGGGTTGTCATCATTCTGGGGGTCCTGTTCTTGATTCCTAGCGTTGATGCGACGACATGATGGCAGGAGAAATATCTCTTGAGTCGTATTCAATGCTGGTTTCTCTTTCTGGATGAATAGGGCTTCCAATATTCGTAAGCGCCTGCTGTCCGGGGCGCTGCCGATAATCTTGGTATTAGTGATGATGTCTGCTCGACTAATTTGGGTGTTGTGTCGCTGTAGGGCGTGATTCCTTATAGCACCTTGTTGGACGTGACACGAAATCCTCTTTGAAAGCTTCATTGTAGTCATGCCGATGTATTTGCCGGGGCATCCTCGGACTGGGCATTGATAGGAGTAGACTAGTTTCGTCTTCCTCAGAGGGTCGTTATCAGGGGGCGCTGGATTATTCCTCATAATCAAACTGCAAGTCTTAGCAGTCTGATAGTAGATGATAAGTTTCACTTTCGTGGTCTCGTCGGTAGGCGACACGTTGTTGGGGATGATTTCTTTGATGACCTTCTCATCCCGCTGATATTCTGCGTGCGTGAAGCCTCTGAAGTATAGTTTAATATTATTAGATCCGTTGGTAGATGTGTCGGACCTATCTCTGGTGTTGTCGGACCCCTGGCTGGCGCTGACGGATCCTTCTACGTCAGAGGACCCATACCACTTGTCAATAGCTGCCTTCACTTCACGCTGGACTTGCTTGTTGGTATAGCCATTATTGATAAATGACCTGTATGGCCCTTTCCAGCTCCTTGGGGGTGTCTGTCCATGATGAGCAGTGTGACAAGGCCCTGCGTACAAAGGCCTTGATGGTCGAGGCCTTGTAGCAGGCAGGGCATTCACTCTCGCCATTCAAACACATGCCGAGATTTGTAGGCTTGGTGTAGACAGTGGTGTGAAATCCCTCGTTGGTAGAAGAAATCAAGACGTCCACGCTTTTTTCGAGGGTGAAGTGGAGGACGCTGTTTTCCTCGAAGGTCCTCCTTAAGTTCTCAATGGCTTTGGTGGAAGTAGATTTGACAAAGGTATCATCAATGTAACGGAAGTAAGCGAGGGGGCACTCGACTTTGGAGAAGACCCTCTCCTCTACTACTCCCATGTAAAATTTGGCCAAGAGCACGCCCAATGGCGAGCCTGTCGCCATGCCATCCTTCTGTAGGTACATGTGCCCACGATGAGTAGTAAAGGGGGCCCTCTTAGTGCAGATGGCAAGGAGGGTCCGGAGGGCTTGTTCTGGGATGTCATCAGGGGCATCCTCGTCAAGAAAGACGCCCCTGATGACGACGCCCCCGATGATCGACGCCCCCGATGATCGACGCCCTGATTTAGACAACCCCAACCATGAAGAGGACCTGGGGGGTGGCTTGAGCTACCCCAACAATATCGTCCATGCCCTACAAGTCCTTAAGGAGAGGGACTTAAAGAAGAGGATGAGGACCATCTTGAGGAAGCTGGTCACCCTTAATGGCGGGAAGCTGCGGATCCCAGAGGTCCGCCAGGAATACATCAACATCTCCAGCTACGTCCCTACGCCAACACAGGAGCAGATCCTTAAGATGGGCCTCAACTGTCACTTTATCACCCGACCTAGACCAACCGACAAGCGCCTGGAGATAAAATTACTCCTAGATTCCACCCTCAACCTTCAAGAACGTGGTGCCCTCCGGACGACTGACGCCCTTCAGCCGCTTCTGCTCGCTGAGGCCCTTACTGATAGGGGCAGGTACAGCAGCGGCATCGTTTCTAAGGAGATGAGAGCTGCTGCTAAAGAGCTTAAACAAGTTGCTGGTGTCACCGTCCGACGGGACGACAAGACAGCTGCTTTTTTGCTCATCAACACCGAAGAGTACTACGAGAACTTGGACGCCATCCTCGCCGACCTGACTAAATTCGAGCGCCTCACGAGCAACCCTGTGGAAGACATCAAGAGGGAGGCAAATCGCACCATCGAGGCCATTAACGCTGCAACCAATGCCGTACACCTGCCCATGATTTCAGGGGATTTTGGACCTGGTTACCTCTACGGCAATGTAAAGACTCACAAACAAGGCAACCCACTTCGACCAATCATTAGTCAATGCCCTACGCTGACATACCACCTAGCCAAGAGGCTGAACGCGATTCTGACGCCATATGTCCCCGACCGCTACTGTGTGGCCTCCTCTGCCGAATTCTAGAGAGGATCAAGGACGTCCGTGGAGAGGGTGTCATAGCATCGATGGACATCGAGTCTCTGTTCACCAATGTCCCTGTTGATGAAACCATCGACCTTATTGCTGATAGAATCTACAGGGATGAGACGACACCGGAATTGAACATCCCAAAACAAGCCCTCCGGACCCTCCTCGCCATCTGCACTAAGAGGGCCCCCTTTACTACTCACCGTGGGCACATGTACCTACAGAAGGATGGCGTGGCGATGGGCTCGCCCTTGGGCGTGCTCTTTGCCAACTTTTACATGGGTGTAGTAGAGGAGGGGGTCTTCTCCCAAGTCGAGTGCCCCCTCGCTTACTTCCGTTACATTGATGATACCTTTGTCAAAGCTACTTCCACTGAAGCCATTGAGAACTTAAGGAGGATCTTCGACGACAACAGCGTTCTCCACTTCACCCTCAAAAACAGCGTGGACAACAGCATCCCGTTCCTGGACATCTTGATTTCTTCTACAAACGAGGGATTTCACACCACTGTCTACACCAAGCCTACAAATCTCAGCATGTGTTTGAATGGTGAGAGTGAATGCCCTGCCCGCTACAAGGCCTCAACCATCAAGGCCTTTGTACGCAGGGCCTTGTCACACTGCTCATCATGGACAGATACCCACAAGGAGCTGGAAAGGACCATACAGGTCCTCATCAATAATGGCTATACCAACAAGCAAGTCCAGCGTGAAGTGAAGGCAGCTATTGACAAGTGGTATGGGTCCTCTGCGGTAGAAGGGTCTGACAGCGCCAGCCAGGGGTCCGACAACACCATAGATAGGTCCGATACCTCCACCAATGGATCTAATGATATTAAACTATACTACAGAGGCTTCTTGCATGCAGAATATCAGCGGGATGAGAAGGCCTTCAAAGATATCATCACCAACAACGTGTCACCTACCAACAAGACCACGAAAGTGAAACTTATCATCTACTATCAGACTGCTAAGACTCGCAGTTTGATTATGAGGGATAATCCAGCGCCCCCTGATAACGACCCTCTGAGGAAGACGAAAGTAGTCTACTCCTATCAATGCCCAGTCCGAGGATGCCCCGGCAAATACATCGGCATGACTACAATGAAGCTTTCAAAGAGGATTTCGTGTCACGTCCTACAAGGTGCCATAAGGAATCACGCCCTACAACGACAAAACACCCAAATTAGTCGAGCAGACATCATTGCTAATACCAAGATTATCGGCAGCTCCCCGGACAGCAGGCGCTTACGAATATTGGAAGCCCTATTCATCCAGAAAGAGAAACCAGCATTGAATACGACTCAAGAGATATTTCTCCTGCCATCATGTTGTTGCATCAACGCTAGGAATCAAGAACAGGACCCCAAGAATGATGACAACCCCGATCCTGACACTCCTACAAATGAAGAAATCGTCCGGCTGAGCGCTGATTTTGGCGGCGAGCAAGGTCCGGAATTCCAATCTGCTGAGCGAGAGAGGAGCTTGCCTGACTTTTTGGCTGTCTCGGCGCGCGTCCTGACCAATCAGAATTCAGGATCCCTTCCCACCTCTCAGCCTGGGAGACCAAGCCGAGCTCGTTGTACCTCAGCCACCCGAGCCTATAACTTCTGCTCGGCCAATAAAAAATCGAGGCCCCTTTCTACGAACCAGCGCCGGATATATAAGGCCCCCGATCTAGCGGTTTCATTGTATATTATTACATGGCAATGTATCCTAGTATTCCAACTACTTTTTCTTATAGGAAAAATTACGCTCCCTTCGAAAATAACACTCGTTCCCGTCGCAAATGAATAGTTACAGAAATATATATACATCTATATCCTCCGATAATGGGGGACCCCCTTTGGGAACCCGGGGTTTTGGGTAGGGAAAACATACTGGGGAACTGATATATAACCGTAATTCAGTCCTTTTCTTCTCTATACATTTGTTTCTGGTATTTATTATAACCGTAGGAAAAGACAAATCCGTATACCTGGATATATTTGGGAGGAGCCGTTTCAAAGGTTATTTCTTGTAGTAATACAGTAACCAGTGCTGCCAACGCCTGATGTAGATTAAATGTTAGCATTCCATACCTGATGTAGATCAAATGTTAGCATTTCATGCTAACATTAGCACCCATTCGTTCGTTTGTTCGTTCGCCCCATCTTCCGTCCTGCGCATATATAACCCCCCTGCGCAGGAGTTTCTCTCCCTTATTACTCTTTTTATTACCGTATTATTTTCTCATTTTATATTCCCATTCAATATTATTTATCATACATTCCATTTTACCTTCCTATATTGGGTTTATTTGTTTGGTTATTTCCTTTCCCATTTGTACGTACGTTCGTTTCATCAGTTTCCGACCTGCGCATATATCCCCCCCCCCCCTGCGCAGGAGTTTCCTCTCCCCAATTACTCTTTTTATTAGTGTTATTTTCTCATTTTTTATTCCCATTCAATATTATTTATCATTCATTCCATTTTACCTTCCTATATTGGGTTTATTTGTTTGGTTATTTCTTTCTCTCTTCCTGGTTGCACATAAATACTTACTCTGGACTAGTTTTTTTATCCAGTTAATTCTCGGTATGTTCATCTCATTTTATATTCCCATTCAATATTATTTACCGTTCATTCCATGTTACCTTCCTATATTGTTTTTATTTATTTTTGTTGGTTATTTCTTTTTCTCTCCTCTGTGTCTTATAAATCCTTTCTCTGGTCTAGTTTCCGTATTTAGTTCATTCATGTTTACCCGCTAGAGTTCTTTGTTTTTCCCTTAACCAATCACCACCTTAGGCCTATGCAGATATCTCCCTACTTCCTTTATCCCTATTAGCGGTTTTTCATAACCTTTGTTCCAATGTCTTTCCTGTTGTAACCTTTGAGCTGGTGAGGTGTTCATTACAAGTGCGTTTTTTTTTTTTCGTATATTGCGATGGAGCAAGTTATAGAGTCGTTCTGTTTTATCTTATAGGCAAGTCATTCACGTGTTTTATTGCTATTCTGAATCCATCATTCGTAAAACTAAGAAGAAACGCCGTTGTGGTTATACCTTTACTGCCTATAAAGATACTTTTTTGGACAATAGTCGTCTACCCCATGGAAGATAATATTATGTGCCATCCACTTTTTGCATAAACATTCGGACCATGAGACCCTCATGGATGGTATCGACATATCTTCGAAAACTAGTGTCGATTGGAGAAGTTTCTGTTCCCAGGTTACCGAATACTTCGACGTTTTCTTCATAAAAGTAAGTCATTCCTCAATAGCCATTATACGTGTTTTGTGACCGGGGTACTTCTAGGCAAGGTTAGGTGGGTTTGTTAGATTCTGTGGTCTTTCTGTACTATTTATATATTGTGTAACAGTTATATGGAAAAATTATTTAATATTCGAATGGAAATATTTATCATTTCTGCCACTAGTAATGTCATCGTGTCGTTGGTAGTTCTGTGTTCCATTCGTCACCGTTGGTAGTACTGTGAAACAAAGTAAGTCATTCCCCAATGCTTATTATATGAGTTTGGTGACCGGGGTACTTCTAGGCAAGGTTAGGTGGGTTTGTTAGGTTCTGTGGCCTTTTGGTACTTTCTATTTATTGTTTAATAGTTATATGGAAAAATTATTTAGTTTACGTATGGAAATATTTAGCATTTCTATCTCTAGAAATGTCATCGTGTCGTTGGTAACACTGTGTACCATTCGTCAACGTTGGTAGTTCTGTCAACCATTGGTAACGTTGTTAATGTTATCGTCCCTTACATCTGTTGTTTAAATATTTTAACTCTGTATATATGTCAACAGTGTTAATATTTATATGGTTCATTTGTATTGTATTTCATTGTGTGATTTCGCACAGGAAATATATGATTTCCTATAGTAGATATCGTGATTTAACTGGTTTTCTCATTCATTTCATCCGTAATAACATCAACCAATTCGTCAACTTATAACTAACCGAATTGGTTGATCTGTTTGTTTGCAATTGAAATGATCATCAAAATCGGTTAAATCACGTTATTTTCTATAGGAAATCATATATTTCTTGTGCGAAATCACACCATGGAATAATATACAAAATTACCGATCTAGCCACAGCCTCACTTCTCGCCTGAAGACGGAGCAAGCAGTTCCGAAACGCGTCGCGATCTACTACTGTTCTTTTATATTTTTCGAGTATTACTTGTACTTGTGTTAAATACATTGAGTCTTAACCTGAACTGTATTTTTTACCTACCTGATGAACTTCGCCGACTTGCTAGCTGAATGTAGCAACCCAGAAAAGAGAATTGTCTGTAAAATTGAGAAATTGGACAAGAAATTGAATTCTGCCGATGCAGCAATAATATTCAACTCTACTTGTTTGAAGGAGGGTCTCCTACCAAGAAATAATAATAATAATAATAATAATAATAATAATAATAATAATAATAATAATAATGATAATAATAATAATATCATCGAACCTATTTGTTTAGTTAACCAAGTAAGATACCATTATAACCATTTTCTCTCAAATAAATTCAAAGAAAACGTTAATATTCTCTTCAGGCCAAACATTAGTAATTTTTACTGTGGAGCTAGTGGAAAATGGGTAAAACTATATTCATGGATGGGGAAACAATTCATACAGAAAATATATGTTTTCCTGTAGTAAATAACGTAACTTACACGAATTTGACCTTCATTCCAACAGCAAACAAAAAAAAAAACCTGTTCGAATACTTTGTTCTCCACTACACAATCACTAAAACGGGTATAATTGAAGTAAAGTCAAATTCGGTGAAATCACATCATTTAATATAGGAAAACATATATTTTCTGTTCGAAATGTTTTACCCTAAATTTAATGGTTCTTGCTTCGCCATGCAGTCGTTTCTCTCGCGAAAAAATAAAAACATCAAGCTCCAAACGTACTGGCAAGCGGTAATATTGAGCTACACATGCTGACTGCAATGATTGATTGTCATTATATAGATAATTATTCCCGGAATATTTATTATTTTCTGAATTAATAGTGGCTCTTGATTCACCGTGCGCTAGCTTCACTCGCAAAAAAAGAAAAACATCAAGCTCTTATGCACTGGCAAGCGGTAGGCCTACATGCCGAGCTGCGCACTCTCGCCCCTTTGGTTCTTATTTCTTGGTAATTATTCGTCAGATTTTTGTAAATATAAAAATCATAGACCCTAAAATGAAATGAAAACAAATTAATGACTTACTTTATGATTGAGCTGTCAAAGGTGCTTCTCTTCCCTGTAAGGTAACCAAGAACAACACTTTGGGCACTGTAATTTTTGTGGTAGGACATTATGAACTTTAAGAAACGTGTTAGTTACACTTGGTGAAAAACATAAAAAGGATTTGGAAAGGACTGAAAGGAAGAACTTAAAGTGATAACAAAGGAAGTGGAAAATATAACCCCCCAATATAACTTTTCATAAGTATGGTAATGTGATTGGTTAACGGAAACATTAGTGTAACAGTACTGTTGTATATGGTATTTGTTAGCAAAATGGAATGGCCTCTTCATACATACCTGTATTAATGATACAGTCGTTTATTTAAGAATAGTCCTATCACATTATCTTCACCGACTTGTCGTCTGGTTGGATGGGATAAAATCAGAAATTTCTTATCAAAATACATTTAATGCTTAAAGCTTACATTAAAGCTCTACTCTCTGACTTGTTTAACAACTTGTGAGTCTCAAGTGATAATATGTAAACAAAACTCGTACGCATACATACAGAAGCACAAAATGAGCATCGCTATCAAAAAGATCAAATTCTACTGCAATACAAAAGTAAGAAGAATCACATCCTAAATTTACCACAATTGATTAGTGATTAAATCCTTTATAACATACGCTACTTCACTTTTGAACTATGTTGAAACACGTTCTATTAATGCAATACTGTGCAACATTACTCTTAATACCCGTGGCGTAGGCAGTATTACAGTACAAAATACAAAACTGTCTCTTCCCCCTTAACTTGACATTGTACAAAACTTCAAATCTAATCTCTCAGGGGGCTTTCCTCTATTCATCCTATAGGGAAGTACTCCAACTTCATCCTGTGCTGGTACATGAATAGATTATGAATCCACATCTGATGCTTGAGCATCTTGGTGGATATTTGACCTAACTACTGAAATTTTCTCATCTCTAACATTCACATGATCTACAGCATTTTTATTCAACGGCTGTAATTCATCAACATGACGTTTTACAATATTTCCACCAACTTGAACATCATAATGTAAATTTCCTATCTCTTATAATTTCTCCTATTGCCCACTTTTCTGGAGTATTGTATGATCTTACCATGACATTAGAACAAAGGGAAAAATGTCTTACTTTTAGAAGACTTTCTAATTGCTTATACCCTTTTTTTCTGAATCACTTTGCAAACTTGTATACAGTAAGTCTAACGTACACCTCTTCCTCCTCCCCATCAACAAATTTGATGGTGCTACACCTCTTGTATTGTGTAGTGTTGTTCTATAAGACAGTAAAATCTTTGACATTTTAAAAAATATGTTATTTGAATTTGCCTTTCTGCATTTCATGTTATACGTAAATGTTTGAACAAACATTTCAGCCTCTCCATTCGTGGAAGGAGGATATGTAGCTGAAAATGTATGTTTAATACCATTTACTTCACAAAAATCTTTAAATTCCTGTGAGGTGAAATGTGGACTAGTATCAGTTGCAATTCTTTCTGGAATTCCATGTGCAGAAAAAAATGTTCATTGATTCTTGAATTGTGGCGTGATATGTTGTTGACTTCATTGGAATTACTTCTGGCCACTTACTCTAAGCATCCATAACTATAAAAAACAAATAACCCTAGAAAGGACCTGCAAAATCTATGTACACTCTTTGCCATGGATACCTTGGTAATTCCCTCAGGTGTATTCTAGCAAAATAAACAAATTGATGGTTGTTCTGTTGCATAACATAATTCATACAATTTCTTACAAATTATTCGATATCTCTATCTACACCTGGCCACCAGACAAAAGTCCTTGCAAGAGAGTTTGATCTGAAAATACCTTGGTGATCAGCATGTATTTCAGACAAAATCTTATTCCTCAGTTAACTACGAATAATTACTCTTGACCCTTTCATTATACAACCTTGTGCTATACTCAATGAACTTCCATATTTCTTTATAGACTTTACAATTTACCTCATATCCACATAAGTCCCTACCTGTCATTAAACTCTTTAAAACCTTACTAAGAATTGTGTCTTTCTTGGTATTATGTGCAATATCGTTGGCTGTAATGGGTATATCATATACTGACACTAGTAATATACTGTCATCATACTCTTCTGGTGTTTTGCCTACTGGAAATCTAGAAAGCATCTGCATTACCTATCTTTGACGTAAGACGATATTCTCTGTTATAATGATATGCGGCTAACTATATTGCCCAACGTTGCAGTCTTGCAGCTACCAACGTAGGTAAACCTGCTTTGGGACCCAATATTGCTAATAATGCTAATAAAGGCTTATGATCTGTAACAAGTGTGAACCTTTTCCTTCCATAAAGATACATATGAAATTTCGTAACTCCATATACTAATGTTAAGCCTTTTTCCATTTAGGAGTAATTCCTTTCTGCCTTGTTCAATACTCTAGAATCAAAATCATTTGTCTTTTCTGTTCCATCTGACATTACATGAGATAATACTGCCCCTAAACAAATGTTCGATGCATCACAAACTAATTTAACTGGTAAATCAATTTGATAATGTACTAGAAAGATAGGTAAAGTTATTTCCTGCTTGATTCTTTTAAAAGATTCCTGACAATCGTTTGTCCAATTCCACTCTACACCCTTATTCAGTAAGTTATACAATGGATGTGCGATTGTATATAAATTCTGAATGAAATTTTCATAAAATGTTACTAAATCTAAAAATGATTGTAATTCCTTAATATTTTATGGTACCTTAGTTGATATCCCTTCATTAATTTTCTCCTTAGTCTTGTGAATACCATTGCCATTGATTACAAAACCCAAGTATTCCACTGTATCAACTTCTAAAATACACTTGCTCCTATTCACTCTAATATTATGTTCCTTCAACTTCTTCAGAACTGCCCGTAATCTTTCTCTATGTACTCTTTTATATTTACCACAGACTAAAATATCATGAATGAAAAATGAATACTCCTTGCATTCCTGAAAAAAATCTTATCCATAGTTTGTTGCCATATAGCTGGACTTCTTGCTACTCCATAGGGCAATCTCTTTGGTCTATACAAACCTAAGGATGTATTTACTGAACATTGTTCTTGAGATTTTCATCCATGGAAAGCTGTTGAAATGCTTTTCAAAGATCTAACTTAAAAAATATATTATATCCTGACATAGTTGCAAACATATCTTTTGGGTTTGGTAATGGATGTTGAGCTACCTGAAGCTGTGGATTCAACGTTACTTTGTAATCTCCACATAACCTAACCTGACCGTTTTCTTTCACAATAGGAACTAAAGGTGTAACTCTTCCCCAAGAACCTTTACTTTCTAACCTTTAGATTTCTGTTTCAACTGCACTTTTCAATGCATATGGTGCTGATCTTGGAGCAAAAAAATCTAGGGATACTATCTGATTTCAAAACTAAAATTGCCTTTGCGTTCTTTACTGTACTGACTTTATCTTCAAATACGTCATGAAAATCTGATTGAATAGTATCCACAGACACTTCATTCTTGTGTTCATCTTGTGTACCTGTAACCTTCAAAATACTAAGCCAATCTAATTTTATATAATGTAACCAGAACAAACCTAGTAAAGTTTGTCCTTTACCTTTCACTACTGTTGAAGGCTTTCTGTCTAACTTCTGATCTTTATACTGTACTTCTAGCTTTGAAGCAACTATTACCTGTATATCAAAACCATTATAACCTTCCCTTCAACTTAGGCCTTTTAGTATTTTTTAATCTTTCATATCATTAATAAAATCAATAGGTTCTGGGAAGTATTTATATTTGAGAAATTGAAAAAACTGAATGACTTGACTATTACTTGATGTTTTTCAAAGGATCACTCATATTTTATTATTATTATTATTATTATTATTATTATTATTATTATTATTATTATTATTATTATTACTTGCTAAGCTGCAACCCTACATGGAAAAGCAGGATGCTTTAATACCAACGGTTCCAACAAGTAATATAACCCACTGAAGAAAGGAAATAAGGATATAAACCACAAGAGAAGTTTAAGAAGAACAATCTAAAAATAAATCTTGCATAAATATAAACTATAGAAAACTTCAAAATAACAAGAGGATGAGAAATAAGATAGAATAGTGGGCCCGAGTGTTCCCTCAAGCAAGAGAACTCTAACCCAAGACAGTAGAAGACCATGCATGGTACGGAGGCTGAGGCCCTACCACAGAGTCTATAGATTGAGGACTTTCCACTACCTAAGACTAGAAAACAAAGAATTGATTTTGGAGTGTCCTCCTAGAAGAGCAGCTGATCATAGCTACAGAGTCTCTTCTACCCTTACCGAGAGGGAAGTAGACACTGAACAATTACAGTGCAGTAGTTAACCTCCTGTGTGAAGACGAATTGTTTGGTAATCTCAGTGTTTTCAATAGTATGAGAAAATAAGAGTATGTGCGGAAAATAGGCTAGTCTATTCTATATATGTGTAGGGAGAGGAGAAATGATCCGTAACCAGAGAAAGGAATCCATTTTAGTGCAGTCTTGCCAGTCAAAGGACATAATATCTTTCTAGCAGTGGTATCTTAATGGGTGGCTGGTGCATTGGCCAACCCATTACCTACATAGGATCAGTGCCAAAGGCCCCTTTCCCTCAAGGTAGGACCAAGGAGAGACAGGCATTGGCTGCTGAGGACTCAGCAGGTAGACTTATAGGTTCCCCCAAACCACACCATCCCTACCTCACAAGGGTAGTTAGGTTACAGACACAACAAGAAACTATTGAATTTGAGTGGGGTTCAATCACCTGGTAACAGATAATGAAACAGTGACGTTTCCAACAGGCTAAATGAAATCTCTATAAAACTAAAGTTGAATTTTACGAATTGACTTACTGCAGTATATTAGAATACTAATTAAGGGCTGAGCCAGCTCTATGAGCATGTGAGCAATGTTGCAAACACCGTGGGTACATAAATCGGGCTAAACTAATTTCACACTATAACCTAGTCATATAGTATCAATGATTAGATTATGATAATGACATTCATTCCTTACAAGGTATAATAGACTCGTTAACTATCCTACCCAGTACAAATTTACATTACCTCATAGGGACTGCAAGTGATCATGGGAATAAGTTATTCCTCCTGACATTATTCAAATCCTAATACAAACTCCGATTTTGAATGAATAATTGTTTTGGTATTATTATAGTTTCCCCCAACATAGGATATTGATTTCTTTTCAACTCATTATAATACCTTCTTAAAGATGATCAATACAAAATAAAACTTGATCAAATATATCAGAAATTAGTGAATATGGAGATCTTTACCAATTAATAATGCTATCACTAGAGCTTTTTTTGTAAGTGTTGCTTCCATTGGAATTTTTTTTTGTGCAATGCATTGTTGGTAAAAAGGCCTGAGCCCCTTAATTCTTTTCGGTCTGAATTGTCAGTATTTTAGAAATGCTGAAACCTGATTGGTTCCTTCTTTCTGACTTCAGTCAATAGGCATAATATAATTATAGCAATATATTTGTGTTTATTCATATCTATGATATTGTTAGTTTATCTGAAGTCATAAATAACCGCAAAATACTAATCAATTGGGGCAAACAAGCATAACGAAGCATGTGCAATTCGTCAAAGCAGAGGAGCAAGGACATAATGCTAAATTGCGAGCAAAGTAACCCACGGTGGAGTAAAGATTAATTGAATAAAGTGATTAATTACATAATTTTAGTAATGACAAAACTTACTCATACAGTCAACGATGGAAGCACAACGTGCAGCTCTTACCAAGCAGAGCAGCATGGAGATAATGTTAAATTGAGAGTGAAGCAAACCAGGGTGCAGCAAAGACCAATTGGACCAAGGGATTAATTAGATAATTGAAAGCCAAAATATTCTATTGCAGCAAACGTGTGTAGCGAAGCATGTGCAGCTCGCGAGAACAGAGGAGCAAGAAGATAATGTTAAATTGTGTAAAAAGGAAGATAATTGAACGAAGTGATTCATTACATAATTTTAGTAATTCCTAAAAAATGCGCCCAAGCGGCTACCAGGGGAAGTGCAACATGCATCTCTTGCCAAAAAAAAGCAGCAAGGAGATAATGTCAAATTGAGAGTGAATTGAGCCATGGTGGGGCATAGATCAACTAAACCAAGCGATTAATAATATAATTGAACGCCAAATTATTCACCAAAAACCCGTTTACAATGGTGCAACCCTATAACTGTACTTCTTTATGGGGTCCTGTATCTTACATTAGTTGAAAATGTAATGTTACTGGATTAATATTAGAAAAGCAGTAGGAATTAAGACGGATATAAAAATAAAATCACAGATAGCATTCTAAAGTGAGGATATTCTCAGCTGTCACGCACAATCAAAGGGTTAAAGGTACAATAGACAAATGTTCACATGGGGGTATGGGAAACATCGTGAATTGCTTCCTTCAGAGATAAGTCATACTAGTTTCATTAGCTCCAGTATAAAGAGCATTAATGTCTGCATAAATCTATTTTTGAAGTTGAGTGAAAGGCTAATTTTGTGTACTGTTTCGATTGTATGGGGGCAGAGGAAAATCCTGCAGGGTCATGTTGGATATGGAACCCTGGTAAGCAATATTGAAAATTTTGCAAAAAAAAAAAAAAAAAAAAAAAAAAAAAAAAAAAAAAAAAAAAAAAAAACATATTTCATCAAGGATGAGAAAAGAGTTTAAAGCAGCATTTAATGTATTTTTGACTAATTACATACAATATCATCCTTAATTTTCTTTATGGAAAACCATACTCTGAGTTCAGAGGATGCCAGGGAAACAATAACTATAGATTTATAGGAAATAAAGAATATTGAAATTGTTCATGACATAAAAATATTCCAAACGAATTCAAAAGGGCTATCATGAATAAAAATGCTTCCTCTTTCTTCCAAGGATGGAGAAGTTTTGTGGCGATGACTAATTCATTGCTCTTTCAATTGGCAAAAGGTCTTCCAATTACCACAGTTAGCAAAGTGCGTGTCGATATAAGAATACTAGAGCTAACTAGAAGTTCTTGTAAAAGGAGAAAAAATTGTGAAAAATCACATGGGCCACACAATTCCATCTTAATTTTACAATCTAGCAATACCATAAATTCTACTAGCCAAAATAGGATGGGCCAGACACCCTATCAGGTAGGGTGACCCACCCCATGTCAAATTTGTAGTTTAGCTTATATGATTCTAATTAAAATAAACTTAATTATATTTTTCTCATGATTTAATATTAATTGAATTTAATTATGTATTTTTATGCTGTTTCTCTGTTTCATTAACCTTGCATAAGTGATGACATGGAACCTTGGTGTTGACTCTACAGAAGTTTGTGCAAACACTACTTAAAACAGTATTTTGGTTCATCATACCAGAAGGTTATTAAATTGAAAACCTAGATATAGTAAAGAGAACATAAGGGGTAAACTGTTGATTAAGTGCATTTCTATGCCTTTACCAGCCTAGCTTACTATCTAGGATAACCTGGGTTATATTCATCTAAACTCAGTACATAAGCCTCTTCGGTAATAGATATCCACCTAGTCAGTAGTTACATTAGCGTTGCCTAGCCTTTAGGAAAATCATTGACATTGATTTGTATATCCCTTAAATATACTGGGCCTTATCACTGCATTCCCCACAAATCTTGGTTATTATATGATACTGTACTTTGATTACTAGCAAAACTGAAATTTGCTCTAAGAAATGGGCGAGTGCTGGTTAGCTTGGTGTTTTCCTCTATATGTTTAAACGGGGCTTGGCTTGGCTTGGTAAGGGTAGAGAAGTGGGGAATGGGGGATAAGGATGAGTACCCCTGGATACAATCCATTTTATAGCCCGAAAGCAGGAACTCGGGATGGGAGAGAGTAAGATAAAAGGGGGAGAAAAGAAATATGTTTAAACGGGGGCTGGGGTATAATAACTTATGTATCGGTCAATTAAAATGTGAAGAATCTCTCACTCTAACTCCCTGGTTTGTTTACGTTTGGGAGACATATGGCAAGTTACTGGAATTGCACAGGCATTGCTTGTGTTTGCTTTTGCTAGCTGTTTTGATTTTTTTTGTATGATGATGGTTTTTGTGTTGTTTTAAATCAATTACGACTTTCGAAGTATTTATGTACAAGTTCCAGGATGTTGCTCTGCAATAGTCCTTTTTTTTCACCCTCCTCTTCAGTGGCAAATTCCCTACTATCACAAAAGGACGTGTCCAAAAGTACAGTTCGATCTATCTAAAAATTTAGTGTAACTTACATATGTCGGCAATTGATTATGATGAAAATGCTCTCCGTCCAGCGTATGTAGAAGTAAAAATATCCCAGAAATAGTGACCCACGGGGCTGGCATACACATTCATGTACTGCAATGAGATTATGTTTATTTGCGAGCAAAGAGAGCCACGGTGGAGCAAAAGCCATTAGAAGGAGGTGAAGTGAATCGTAGAGAATTTTCATACTTCAATTTTCATCCACTTACATGAACCATATATTTCTCCAACTGGTTATCTTGTGTTTATTTTGCATTTCTGACCATTATTATTTGCTGCATATTACTCGGTTTTTGCATTTCCGAATCCCGCCCAAAAACTGCTCTCCTATTGGCGTCGCTTATAACTGTCTTTATAGAAGTTGGTCCAAAAACTCATAAAAAGGTAGCTTGCCCCAATAATCATGGTCAGAAATTCATAAAACACAAGACAGCGAGTAGGAAAAATATATGGTTAATTTATCTGGCTAGAAATTAAAGCATCACATATTTACCCAAATCTGACACTAACATGGGTTTCCAGAAATAAATCAAGTCTAATATACATATTCTAGTTAAAAAAAAAAAAAATTACACTTTCGTATAGATTGTTCCAGTCCAACTGTCTGAGACTTCCTATGCTGTTGTTTTAAGTTAGGCTACCAGGAAAACTTCTCAACTTACTATCAATGACCAATTATATTAAGATAGCTGGATACTGAAAGTTTTACTGTTATTAGTCAAATCCACAAAAATACCACAGAAACTCGACAATGAGATGCAGACAACAACTGAAAGATAGTTATGAAATAAACCATACTTACAATGCACTCAAGGTCAATGGCTGAAACAGGAGCATCTATTAACAGTTGAAAGAGCCCTTTCAAATGGACTGCCTTCCTTTTTCTTGGAAGTTCTTGACTGTCATAGAAAGTGGGAAACTGCAAAATACAGTAAAAAGGAAACTGTTAACTTTTAACCTCGTCAGATAGTCTCTCAAAGGTAGGTAAAATTTTATTTATTGTCTTGCTGAGATAATATACACCATAAAGTAGATCATTACATAATATATAGTAAAAGCACTCCAGACTGCTAACAAAACCAGATAACTAATTATGATTTAAATCAATAGCTAACACACTTGTTGAATTGTATTCAAACTTAGTTTAATTAATAAAAGTTAAACATAACAGTGATTATGCAAAGACATATCCAAGGGATTTATAAGTCAATGGCATTCGACAAATCTACCGACAAATCTACGACAAGGTCCAATGGCAATATAACAAAATTACGACAAGTCAAAATAATCAGGGTAAATCACCACTTCTAATCTTATACACACACACATACAGCCACCACCATGACAACCCGATTACAGATCGGCTCAAGTTTGAGCCGGGGCTCCTGAGCAAAAGCTGTCCCCTTCAGGATTTATACGAGGAAAGGAGACAATTTATACAATTATAACGGATACAAAATTGCCTACAAGATCTAATTTAGCACAAAAAACATTGAAGCAAATTCAAAGATTGATATAAAATATAAATTCAAAATACAGTGCGTAATATTAAACATATTTTTTAAATGTAATTAACCGGTTGGTGGTGTGTGACAAATGTAATTATGATCAACGTCACGCCCATATAGTGCACATAAATACACACACACAACTAAGCAGGGGCGTAAAAAAAAAAAGATGAACTGAATGTGCAAATAACTATTCCTGTGTCCTTTGAACTTTGACTTCGTCTAATGGCTACTCTGGCAAGGCATAAACAAGATGTTATTACACTTACAAGTTCTACTCTTCTAGTCCTCTAATGTAGAGGCATTAATCAAAGTCTTATCAGGTTCTCAACTACTACGGCACGTAGTACAACATATGAATTTAATAACTGTATCTGAACATTACTGTTTTGTAGAACATTTTATTGTGCTTGATCCCAATTCAAATACTGCATGCTAAAATCATAGTAGTACACACATCTAGACAAAATAGTGTTAGAGCGTCATTTTCAATTTAAACGTGGTTCTTTAACTTTCATCATAACAGGCAAAAAAGACGAACATATTTGTACAAAATAACAAAACATGAAAATTTCGGTCTCATGAATAGAAAACAAGTACAATAATATAATTCCGTTTGTCAATTACCTAACAAACGACAATTCCCAATATTAGTCAATCAGATATATATATATATATATATATATATATATATATATATATATATATATATATATATATATATATATATATATATATATATATATCTATATATATATATATATATATATATATATATATATATATATATATATATATATATATATATATATATATATATATATATATATATATATATATATATATATATATATATATATATATATATATATATATATATATATATATATATATATATATATATATATATATATATATATATATATATATATATTATTTTAGTCACCCCCGTTATTCCATTTTTTAATTTTTTTTGTTATTATCTGGGTTTTACGTATCTCTTTTTTCTTTTGTTTCCTTTGTAACCTTCATTATTATCCCCTTAAATATTCATTGCTGCTAACATGTCCATCATTCCCCTGTAAAACTTCACCTTTCATCACTTCATTCCTCTGTAGATGATTTTCTCTCATTTCGTGAGCTCACAGTACATTGCTCTGACGTCGCAACCGACCGTCGACTATTTTCAAAAACCGCACTTGGTTGCGTTCTGTTCCAAATGCTCTTGAAGCCTTTATGTTTAACCACAATTGGTTTGTATTTAAGTAACTCTTTAATTTACGTAACTCATTGATCTTAGCTTATTGCTATTCATATATCAGTACCTATTTATAAGTCTGTTTAGCTAGGATTGTTTTCTGTGTTATTGAACATCACTAAACGCCACTTAATTTTTGTGTATGCATATTAATTTCTATAAACCAGATAGTAGGATTTCTTTATAATCAATTTCCCCTGGAGTTTCAAGAATGATCCATGTATTTATAAAAAGCACCCTTCAGCGAACCACATACGCATGGAAATTTGAAGAAGAACTCGACCTGCTTGAACAAACTGAGCGGCGGAAGGCAGAAGCGTGCGAGCGGCCCACTTAAAAACCAGGAAGCGTGGAAGGCGGACGTAAGCATAGCCTCTTCATCTGAGACGTCGTTGTAACTTAGGCGTCGGTTCAATTACCTGTTGGTCAACCAGTTACTGACCAACAGTATGCCTTACTTTGAGCCCTTATTTAGAAGACAGGCATACGAAGATAAAACACGACTGTGCAGAACTGAAGATGCACCGTGTTGTTAACAGTTTACAAAATGCTTCCACTTCAACGTCTAAATCAACCCACAAGAGCGTGAGTACTAATTAACGGTGCTCATCCTTGGCCAAGGAACTGTCCCCTTTTTTTCTAGCCTTTATTTAACTAAGTGCACATTTAGCTAGGAAGTCATGTTCAAACTGTCTGGTTTAATCATTCGTGGCGTGTCCGTTACTATAAGTTGTGGTCCTGTTCCCCTCTATCAAGTTTGAAATTTTATTGCCCGAGAGGAATGTGTTCAAAGTAATGAGTAGAACTTTTGGTATTATTTCAGTCACCATTTTTACTTTCATTGGTTGATTAGTCATTTGATTATTGATTTACGATTTAATTGATTTGACCATTTTCTTGGCATTTTTCATTTTTCATATGCCATGCAGTCTTTATTCAAATTTCAATTAGGTAGTTTTGCTGTTTTATCCTGTGTCAGTTAGGTGAAAATTCCTGTTGTACTTTATGGAAATAAACGCCATTTTTAGGTTAGAATTAATAACTGTTTTTAACTTGACCTTTACATTTTGAAATGACTAAACGAGTTATCACATGAGGTGAGATATGACTTAAGGATAAGTTTATATTTATGTCAATCTAAAGCTATCGGTGTCAATCCTTTTTTGTAATGTTCTACGGTATTACCTCCCAGTGGTCCTTAGGACGTTTTGACTTTTACAGTAGTGCTCCCCCTAACTCTTTGTGAAACTTTCGTTACCGTAACTGATTCAGTCCAACCACACTTGCTTGGGATTTACTATTCTGCGCCATGGAGTAGCGTCTGAACATTAAGGTGATATCGGTGCCGACAGTCCCGGTATAGAATAATCTTTGGACTTAAACGTGTGTAGGGAAAGCAAACCGTCTTCGTTGCGGTTCTCTAGTTTGTCAAGTGTGAGAGTGTTGGCGCTCTATCCTTCAGGCTCGGGTCTGGAAATCAGAAACGGGGAGGCCTTTCCCGGAATTATTTCCCACACATAATTAAATAACACTGGTCCTTCGAATCGGATCTTACACCATTGATTTGTGGAATAATAAAATTTTAAACATTATAAATTCATTTGTAGCGTTTTCGCTATATAAACATCACCCGCTCAAGTCATACCTCAAAACCTCACACACTAGCCAATTTGTAGAATGATTAAGCCCAGACTTTGATAGGTAACGAGATGTAGAGTGTTTTAGGACGTAATTTATGCTAACCTTTGACGAATAAAGGCACCTGTGTAACCAAGCGTTTTAGCCAGAAAGCTCTACCCTGAAGGAGAACTCAGGTTTTATTTTATTTGTTCGGATCATCGGTATATGTTGCACGTTTTTCGTATGTACTGTGAGCTTTGGAGCTGCTATTTTGATCTGTTCATTTTTCCCCTTAACCATTAATTTATTTTCACGCTTTGGTTTACTGTTCCCCGTTATAGGTAGGCTACCTTTATCCTTGTCCTTTTTACCCCTCTCGGTGACCGTTTGTCTGTAACATTCTCTGTGTCGTGTGTTATTTAAGTTTGACTTTGTCTGCATAATTTTTTTTTTTTGTGTACCTTCAGCACCATCGAACTCGTGGTCTTCCCAAGATGGCGGCCAAAGACAGTCACATTAAACTCCCACAGCAGGCTGTGGAGATGCCGGCTACTTTAGACTTTAATGCTTGTCTTGAAAAACAAACGCAGGAGTTCAAATTCATTTACGAAGAGGCAAACATAATTCTGAAAGCTGTTTCCTCAATAGATTTTGCCTGTGCAACCCCTGAGGGTTTAGAGCACTGTAAAAACAAAGTAAGTAGAGTTCTTGCGGAACTTAGGGACTTTAAAACTTTGTGGAAACCTCATTGGAACAACCCCACCAGCAATTCACCGCCTGCAAATCACCGCCAGCAATTCACCGTTAAGGAAAATCCACCGCTAGCAAATCACCGCCTAACAATTCATCGCAAATAATTCACCCATTTCCTTTTTTAGAGTATTTTTAGAGTTATGTGACAGCGATATTTTTCCTCTGAGGTCCAAGAAGTCTTGGATTATCTCGAAGATACCTGGATAGGACGCCCAGACAGAAGACAGCATCGTCGACCACCCCAATTTCCGCACGAAATTTGGAACGTTTATGAAGCTGTATTACATAATTTGCCAAAGACAAACAATTCTGTAGAAGGGTGGCACGGAGCTTTTGAAGAACAGATGACAGCATGCCATCCAAACATCTGGAAATTTATTGACTGCATTAAGAAAGAACAGGCATTAAATCAAGTTAGATTTGAGCAATACGTAGCTGGTCAGGAACCTCCCAAGACAAAGAAAAAATATCGAGATTGCGCCCAACGACTTCGAAGACTTGTCGGAAACTATAATCCAGACATAAATGTTATTGATTACTTGCGCGGAATAGCTCAAAATATTTCATACTATATTTTTATGTTCGAATTTATATTTTACAAAAATTATATTTTATTTCTTTTCCTTTTAAGCAGTTATTTTAATTATGAATGTATAAACAAATGAATAGAATGTCGTAGCAACAAATGAAGACTTTTAAATGTCCTTTATAATGTGTGAAATAAAAAAAAATTACAGATTTATTATTTGGTAAATTCTTTAACGGTGAATGGTATGCTGGCAGTGATTTGCTGGCGGTGAATTGCTGGCGGTGAATTTTCTTTAACGGTAATTTGCTGACGGTGATTTGCTGGCGGTGAATTGCTGGCGCTGAATTTTCCGGACACGCTGTCTAGTTATACCGATCTTGTCAGTTTGTTAACTGACGCAGAAACGATGCACCTTCAACTTGTAACACAGGGAAAAATCAACCCTTCAAATCCCCCTCAAGTGCCTAACGCTAACCCTCAGTTTTTATGCGTCTCAGTCACTGCCGATCCTGATCCTACTCCCTTCGATGGTCGTAGAGATTGTTGGGCCGGCTGGTGGAGTTCGTTTCGCCAGACGGTTCATGAAAACTCTAAGTACTCTCCCACAGAAAAATTAAAGATTTTGTTGCGTACCCTTGAGGGACCGGCGCATAAACTTCTCGGTAACCAAGTGTGGACAGAGGGTCTGTACAAAAGATCGATAGACAGTCTTAAGCGAGAGTATGAGTCCCCCGTTCTGACTAAACACCTCGTGATAAATAAATTTTATAAAGCATCCTCCCCTAATGATGATAGCACTGATCTCCGTCATTTCCTCATGGAATGGGACAACGCGGAAACTGAATATGTACAACTAACTGGGTCGTCTTTACCAGAGGTAATGTTAGAGCATGTTTTCACTAGTAAGCTCAGACCCTTCCACCTAGGTATACTTCACCGATATTACAATTGCGAGGAAGTAACCTGGGCCGAAATGAAAAGTGCCCTGTATGCTCATACTCGCATGAAGGAAAAGATGAAGCTCATAACCAGCCCTGACGACGGCCCCAAACCTAATACCTGTGATAAACCCGCGCGAGCCAACCGTTACGGAAACTCATGCTCTTACGGTAAATCACTTAACCAGCCTAGACCTCCTTCCTCCAACGTGAACAATCATATACCTAAACTTAAAGTTAATAACGGGCCTGTCCAGTCCGTGGATCTACAAACGACTCCTAGTCGATCAAATGGATGGCCTATTGCTGGGCCCAGTAACGGAACTGCTAGAGGTAGATGTATTTTTGTGGCAATAGTGACCACGTGCAATCCAAATGTCCCCATTTCCCCGATTCAAGAAATAGGATATCAAAGTTGCGAGAGATGAATCGTTGCACAAAATGTTTTTCCACTCAACACTTTGCCAGTGATTGCAATGCAACTATTGCTTGCCTGAACTGTCAGCAAGCTCATAAATTGCCTGTATGCCCAAATATCCTTGCAGTATCCAACCACTTCATCCAACCCATTAGTGGGTTTGCTAACAACACCCCCAACTCCCAACCCCTTAGACCTCCCATTAATAACCCCCCTAACATGTAACCCATTAGACCTCCCAACCCCCTAACATGCAACCCATTAGACCTCCCATTAATAACTCCCCTGACATGCAACCCCGTATCCCTCCCAGTATCAATACCCCTTCGGTAAACCTAATGACCTCACCCCAGTTGCATTACCGACTTTCACTGCCGAATTAGTCTCCGGTAAATCTAAACACTCCACAAGAGTTTTTCTAGATTATGGTGCACAACGTACTTTTGTGCACCCAAATATTGTTAAATCATTAAATCTTAAACCTGTTGAACAGATGGTGTTCCAGCTTAACTCATTTAATTGTACTGAACCCCCTAAGAGTTTTGATCAAGTACAATTTAATATGAAAATCGGCAGACGGAGACATAAGATTGTGGCTATGGTTAGTGCCAATGTAGGTAAAGGCATCAAGACGCCAGGTTACACCCATACTGTCCGTGCGCTAGAAGCTAATGGAATTCATCTCACGGATCAACGTCCCGATGATAATGCTGCTGGTATTGAGATCATTCTCGGTGCCGATTATCTTCCCAGGCTCCTTAAGCGTACCCATAATATCCAAGGTGTAAACCTGTTTAGCACTCCCGCCGGTTACGTGGTATGGGGAGAGTTGCCTGATTGGTCACGTCCTTACGTGGACCCAAGAGATGTCAGCGCAGTCACAATTACCATTAACCGAATTGATGTTGATTCGCCTATGACTATAAACCCGTCTCTTGAAAACCTTTGGAAACTTGACACCATTGGTATCACTAAAGAACCCTTCAGCCATCTTGAAGAGAAAGCAGTTGATCTCTTCAAGAGAACTACTCAATACAAAACCGGAAAGTATGTTGTTCAGCTACCTTTCAAGAGTGATAAGCGTCCCGCTTCAAATTATGCTAGAGCCTTTGCCCAACTCATACCAGTCAAAAAATCAAAGAACCCCCAATTGTTTACTGATTACCGTAAGATTCTGGATGAGTATCTTAAAGAAAACTTTATTGAGCCTGTCCCCTTAGGCACCCCTGTTGATGGAAAAGTACATTATTTACCGCATCATCCCGAAGTTAAGAATTCAACCACCACCCCTATGTGTATTGTCTTCAACGTTTCATCCAGGTCGAACCCAAATTCACTTTCTCTGAACGATTCTCTGCACACAGGACCCAATCTTGCATCGAAGATGCAATCGATGATTTTAATGTTCCGCGAAAAGCCCTTTGGTTTAACTGCAGATATTTCCAAGGCATTCCTTCGCATGAAATTGTCCCAGAACAGAGAGACTTCTGTCGCTTTCTTTTCTTTGAAGATCCAGAAATGACAAAGATCGTCGTATCCATTTAAAGTCGTTCTGTTTGGCGCCACCTCGAGCCCCTACTTGCTTAACCAAACTATCCAACATCATTTGGATAGTCAGTCCAGTAGATTGGCGTCGACACTCAAAACTAGTTTTTATATTGATAACTTTCAACGCTGTTATGTCGACCCCTAAGACATTCTGAGTGAGAGGCCCCTCATTGAGGCACTTACGTTAAAGGCTAACCATGCCTTTAGCCAAATGGACGACTAATGCCCCTCTTAACGGCAATTTCACAGAAAGAGGCATTCATGATTACCTCGGTCTTGAATGGGATACTGTTAATGATACCTTGAGTGTTAAATTACCCCCTGAATTAGAGATAAGTCATTCCCACATCAACACTAAATAAAAGGTTGTGTCCTTGTTCTCTTCCATTTATGACCCTATTGGTCTTATTTCTCCTGTTACAATTCTAGGTAAACTCTTCATTCAAAAACTGTGGATGACTGACAAGGGCTGGGACACCCCTATTGACCCTAAGTACGTTCAAGAACTAAGTGATATTATCAAAAGGTACAAAGGTCTTGAACAAATTAAAGTCCCTCGTAATGCGCATGATGGCAGTCAACCAGCACTGCACATTTTTGCCGATGCTTCCAAGCTCGCTTTCGGAGTAGCAGCTTATATAGTCACCCAGGAAGGTAATTCTCGCCTCCTTACGGCTAAAGCCCGAGTCACCCCTAAGCGTATGTTGGAAATGGATGAAATTTTAACCATTCCCAAACTTGAGTTAACTGCGCTCTTACTGGGCTGTCGTTTAGCCAAACAGTTGTCAGAACTGCACCCTGGCATATACGCTTCGGCCACTGTTTGGTCCGACGCTTCAACTGCCCTCCAGTGGGTCCATAATTCTAAAAGTAAATCCCCTTACGTCCTTAACCGTGTGGAGGAGATAATCAACATTAAATTAACTTGTAATCTTAACTTGAAGCATGTCCCCACTAATAGCAATCCTGCGGACCTGGCATCGCGTGGTGTCGCTGTCAGGCATATTCTTAAGAATAAATTTTGGCTACAAGGCCCTCCTTGGCTCAGTAACCCTTCAGAGTACCCCGATCAAAGCAGGTTTTCTATTAACCCCGAGATATGTGCATGCCCTATTCGGCTCGATCCCCCCGAAGTACGACTGTTTGATCATTACAGCTCCCTTGACGATGCAATTAAGTGCTACACTGCACTCCTTCGTTTAATTCCCTAAGGGAGACAACCCTTGTCACGACGTTGCCCTAATCTAACCAATAAATTCAACCTTCCACCCTTAACAGTCATGTTGAAATGTTCCCAGGCCCAAAGTTATCCTAACATTCTGAAGCCAGTGCAAGGTGAAGACGTTCGTCTTAATTCAGACGAACGAGCATTCATCGGCCAACGTAAACCTTAACTGGATAACCAAGTTCTTCTTAAAGCTAGTTCCCGTCTCAGTAATGCCCCGTAGAATTGGATTATGTAGCTCCTATTTTGCTGGAACATCAGACATTGGCATGAACGTTTGCTGCACTGTAATACTTCAACACTCCTTGTTGAATTACGTAAACAATTTTGGGTTCCCCAAATGCGGCAGCAAATCAAGAAAATTTTGCGCCGTTGCATCCATTGCCGGAAGGTGCAAGCAACCCTGTACCCAATGCCTCCATTAGCCCAGTATCGTCCCAATCGCCTCATTTCAAGAGTGCCCTTCCGAGTAACTGGCTTAGATTTCACTGGACCTTTTAAAGTATACAATTCACATGTAGATTTTGTTTGCATCTATCTTTTCACCTGCACAGCAACCAGAGCCGTAGCTCTAGAAGTCACAACTTCGTTAACGGTCATTGAATTTGTGCTAGCAGTGCGCAGATTTGCCGCTCGATTTGGTATGCCACACTGTATCTTCTCTGATAATGCTTCCACTTTCCAAGCTAGTCAAACTCTTCTAACTGAACTTATGCATCACCCTGTAATTGATGGGTTTAAATCTTCCCATAACCTGATCTGGAAATTCATCACTCCCCGTGCCCCTTGGCAGGGAGGTTTTTATGAGAGGCTAATAGGCTTCACCAAACTTAATTTAAGGAAAGCCATGTATCACTTGTATCCTACCTATAATGAATTTGTCACTTTGGTACAAGAAGCTGAACGATAGACCTTTAGTTTACATGATGTCAACAACGTTACTGATACCCCCTTGACTCCGAGTCATCTGCTTTACGGTCGAACACTCTCATTTGCTCCTCAGGTCCTTATGACCGAACTCAATGACCCCACATATAGGGAAGGGAACAGCCTCCCAGCTAGTTATCAGAAACTCACGAACATGTTGCAAGTGATTTTAAAATGATGGACCCAGGATTATGTCAATTCTCTTCGTGAACGTCGCATAAAAAATAATTGTATCCCCCTGTACCTCCTAAAATTGGAGATTTATGTTTGTTAATTTTGGATGAAGTAAATCGGGAAGATTATCCCATGGCCCGTATTCTTGAAACCTGCCCCGGTCAAGATGGTCATATTAGATCTGTGAAGGTGCGCACACCTCATGGAATATATGTGCGTCCCATTAACCGTCTTATCCCATTGGAGATAAATGTCGCAGGTCCCTATATCACTGAACTGGATCAAGGTGGTCCTGATGCGCTCATGACACCCCAGTTACCAGATCCTCCCTCAGAGGACCCTCTAAATGACAATTCTTCTGATGATGTCACCCCTCTTCACAAACCTTATCCTGTGTCCTCTCAAGGGCAACCTCGTAGGGCGGCGGCAGATAAAGCCCATGCCTTATTCCAGAAAGTGCTGTAAATTTGAAAGGGATGGGAAATGCCCCCTTCCTTCCGTACCCTCCACCTCTTGTTAGTGAACTCCCCCCCACTTCTCTCTCGCTCTTACTTGGCAGGGTGTGGAAATTCTTTCCACGCTTTATTTTAGTCACCCCCGTTATTTCATTTTTTATTTTTTGTTTGTTATTTTCTGGGTTTTACGCATCTCTTTTTTCTTTTGTTTCCTTTGTAACCTTCATTATTATACCCTTAAATATTCATTGCTGCTACCATCTCCATCATTCCCCTGTAATGCTTTACCCTTCATCACCTCATTCCTCTGTAGATGATTTTCTCTCATTTCGTGAGTTCACAGTACATTGCTCTGACGACGCAACCGACCGTCGACAGTTTTCAAAAACAGCACTTGGTTGCGTTCTGTTTCAAATGCTCTTCAAGCTTTGTATGTTTAACCACAATTGGTTTGTATTTAAGTAACTCTTTAATTTACGTAACTCATTGATCTTAGCTTATTACTATTTGCATCTTAGTACCTATTTATAAGTCTGTTTAGCTAGGATTGTTTTCTGTGTTATTGAACATCACTAAACGCCACTTAATTTTTTTGCAGGTATATTAATTTTCATAAACCAGACAGTAGGATTTATTTATAATCACTTTCCCCTGGAGTTTCAAGAAGGATCCTTGTATTTATAAAAAGCACCCTTCAGCGAACCACGTACGCATGGATATTTGAAGAAGAAGAACTCGACCTGCTTGAACCAGCTGAGCGGCGGCAGGGAGAAGCGTGCGAGCGGCCCACTTAAAAACCAGGAAGCGTGTAAGGCGGACGTAGGCATAGCCTCTTCATCTGAGATGTCGTTGTAACTTAGGCATCAGTTCAACTACCTGTTGGTCAATCAGTTACTGACCAACAGTATGCCTTACTTTGAGCCATTATTTAGAAGACAGGTTTACGAAGATAAAACACGACTGTGCAGAACTGAAGATGCACCGTGTTGTTAACAGTTTACAAGATGCTTCCACTTCAACGTCTACAATCAACACACAAGAGTGTGAGTACTAATTAACGGTGCTCAACCTTGGCCAAGGAACTGTCCCCCCCTTTTTTTTTCTAGCCTTTATTTAACGATGTGCACATATAGCTAGGAAGTAATGTTCAAACTCTCTGGTTTAATCATTCGTAGACTTTGCACCAAATATAATCATAATTATCATTAGGTAGTAGGCCAAGATGACAGTGCCACACAGAGTAATTATCTGAAAATGTTTTATATTAATGCTCAATCTTTATTATGTCACAAACACGAAATAGAGCTTTTGGTAACACAACACAAAATTGATGTATTGTGCATAAGTGAAACATGGTTGTCTTCCAATATGAGTGATAGTTTCGCTGATATAACATCTTATGATTTATACAGAGGACCACGGCAGAGGTGGTGGGGTGTATGTGTATGTAAGAGACCATTTAAAGGTAACCGAGTTTGATAACGGCCTTGAGAAGCAGGAGGGAGTTGAATGTAAGTGGTTAACTCTACAGCACCGGTATTTACCCTCAGTTATTATTGGTTGCTTCTACTGCCATCCTAAATCTACTGTAGATTCTTTTAATTCTATTTTAGACTCTCTTAAAAACGTAGTTCTAAGGAACAAACCTATTTTTATATTCGGTCATTTTAATGATGACCTTCTGAAAGCTGGTAATAAAATGGCTGGACTTATTGACAGTGTAAAGTTAGACCAACTGATCGATAGGCCTACTAGAGTAACTTCGAATTCATCAACTTTGATAGACCTCTTCATCACTAATAACAAAACTATGGTAACTAAATTAGAAATATTGCCGGGCCCAGTCGCAGACCATGAAGCAATTAGTATTTTAGTGAATATGAAAAACCAAAGCGCTCTCCCATTTATAAAACTTTTCGCTGTTTACGGAATTATTCACCGAATACATATTGTAACTTACTACTTAATGAAGTGAACACTCTAAACACTATCTTGCATACAGATGACGTAAGTATTCAAGTTAATACGTTAACTAACGTCATGAACCTATGCATTGATACTTGCGCTCCCATTGTGACAAGACAATTACTACGCCCCCAGCCCCTTTGATATCAGAGCAAATAAGGTCTGCGATAAAAGAAAGAGATCAAACACAAAGTTTTCTGAAACAAAATCCTTATAATGAACTACTTAGGGAGAATTATAGAGATAAGAAAAAGACAGTTAAATTAGTAATTGACGCTAGTCGTAAAGAACATTACAACAATGAATTTGAAAAAATTATAAATGATATCTCAGCTACATGGAAAACTGCCAAAAAGATGCTTTCGAAAGTTACTAATAATGATTTTGAGTTAACTGAAAACAGCGAGGATATCTTAACGTAAACAAAAAAATTAACGAATTTTTTTCTGGTGTAGGAAAAAGGACATTTGAAAAATCTCAAGAGGATTTGGCAAATAATGATATCCTGTTGCAAGATATCAATCAGATTGATCATTTTAATGACAATTCGCCTGTTTTTAGACCCTCACCTGTTGATTGCGAGACTGTGATTTTAACTATTGAAAATATGAAAGAGACCAATGCGTGTGGACCAGATGAAATCTCTCTCCGTTTTATAAAAGATTAAATATTCGTAACAGCTTTTTATCTTACGATCATCGTTAATACATAAATAGTAACTAATGTTTATCCTGAAATGTGGAAAATTCCGTATGTAGTCCCTGTCTATAAAAGTGGAGATAAAGATTTAGTGGGTAATTACAGGCCTATCTCACTGCTGCCTGTCCTGTCAAAAATTCTAGAAAAAATAGTTGCTAAACAATTAACCTCATATTTAGAATTACATAAGCTTCTTTCCAAAACTCAACATGGTTTTAGACCAAAATTATCTATCGAGACTGCATTACTCCAGATATCTGATAAAATATAAAAAAATATGGAAAATAAGAAGATTTCTCTACTTTTGCTTTTGGACCTATCAAAAGCTTTTGATAGTGTTAGTCATGAAATTTTACTCAGAAAATGCGATATGTTGAATATTGATACAACCTGGTTTCGAAGTTATCTTAGCAACCGCCATCAAACTGTTAAAGTAAAAAATACTATTTCTTCCACCAAACTAGTATCATTTGGAGTTCCACAAGGCTCAATTCTGGGACCAATTTTATTTATTATATTCGTTAATGACCTAGTTAATTACCTGCCCCACTGCTTTGTGGTTCAATATGCTGACGATACGCAAATTCTTATTGAAGGTGATAGTAATGATGTAGAAGCTATCGTGGAACGAGCTAACAACATATTATCTATGGCCAAAGTTTACTTTCAAAAAAATGGTTTGTTATCAAATACCGGGGAAACACAACGTATCTTTATAGGAACAAGGCAATATTTAAATCGCATTAATCCAAATCTGAAAATAAATTTTGAAGGCAGTCAAATCAAACCCCTAAGCAGTGTTAAGAACCTTGGGGTTTACTTCGATAATTATATGACTTTTGAGACACACACATAGACAAGATTCACAGGAAAGTTATGGGAACCTTAATATATTTGAATAGAGAGAAAAATTATTTTGTACCCGAAACACGCTTAATTGTAGTACAATCTTTAGCTCTAAGCTTGATCAATTTTTGTCTCACCATCTGGGGGTCAGCGAATATTAAGCACCTGATTAAAGTACAAAAACTACAGAATTTTGCAGCTCGTGTGGCCCTTGGGACGGTGAGTAAATATGATCATATCACTCCGCATCTAATAAAACTAGGCTGGTTAAAAATGAAAGAGAAATACAGATATGATGTATGTATTTAAATTTTTAAGATTTTAAGAGGTATTTCACCAGAGTGGCTATATAATCTTCAGACTGTAAACTCCATTACCAGACAGGCTAACAATTTGTTAGAAAGGAGAGTTCGAATTGATATGGGATCGAGAGAGATGACAAGTGAGGGGTCCCCATTTTTGGAACAGTATACCAGTCTTTTTAAAGGAAACTAATTCGTTACCGTCTTTTAAATACAAATTAAAAAAACATCTTTTAAATGGTATTTGATCTTTATATTATATCTAACATTTAATATTTTAGCTACTTATATTCATATCTATATTTAAAAATGTTTTAATGTGTTAGTTTAATTTAACCTTTGAGCTTTAAAGATTTCTATAATGTTTTATGGTTTTCAATGTTTTAACAACTTATTTTTCTATCAATACTTTTAACGTGCCAATATTATGTTTTTTTATGCTCTTAACGTTTTAAATGCATATGTTTATATCAATACTTTTAAACTATTATACATTTTGTTTTTCTCCTGACTTTTATAAGACTCGTGATTATAGTTTTAAATGCTTTTTTTATTATTTTGAGTAAAAATATTTTTATCAATACTTTTAAAACTTTTATATTATGTTTAGTTTCTCTGTGTACTTGATGCTTTGTATTATCCTTAACATGGATATTAATACCCAATGTATAAATTGGAAATAAAGATTATTATTATTATTATTATTATTATTATTATTATTATTATTATTATTATTATTATTATTATTATTATTATCATTATTATTATTATTATCCATTAACATAAATTGTGTTCCCGTTCCCCTCTATCAAGTTTGAAATTTTATTGCCCGAGAAGAATGTGTTCAAAGTAGTGAGTAGAACTTTTGGTATTATTTCAGTCACCATTTTTACTTTCATTGGTTGATTAGTTATTTGATTATTGATTTACGATTTAATTGATTTGACCATTTTCTTGGCATTTTTTGCCATGCGGTCTTTATTCAAATTTCAATTAGGTAGTTTTGCTGTTTTTTCCTGTGTCAGTTAGGTGAAAATTCCTGTTGTACTTTATGGAAATAAACGTCATTTTTAGGTTAAAATTATTAACTGCTTTTAACTTGACCTTTACATTTTGAAATGACTAAACGAGTTATCACATGAGGTGAGATATGACTTAAGGGTAAGTTTATATTTACGTCAATCTAAAGCTATTGGTGTCAATCCTTTATTGTAATGTTCTACGGTTTTACCTCCCGGTGGTCCTTAAGACGTTTTGACTTTTACAGTACTGCTCCCCCTAACTCTTTGTGAAACTGTCGTTAACGTAACTGATTCAGTCCAACCACACTTGATTGGGATTTACTATTCTGCGCCCTGGAGTAGCGTCTGAACATCAAGGTGATATCGGTGCCGACAGTCCCGGTATAGAATAATCTTTGGACTTAAACGTGTGTAGGGAAAGCAAACCGACTTCGTTACGGTTCTCTAGTTTGTCAAGTGTGAGAGTGTTGGCGCTCTATCCTTCAGGCTCGGGTCCGGAAATCAGAAACGGGGAGGCCTTTCCCGGAATTATTTCCCACAACATGCAATACTAATAATCTTAATGTAAGAGGTAGATTATGGTTATACAGATGAATACACAAAAATGTTGTATCAAATTGTTGTGAGAAGAGTTTCTCACAATAAGAAGCATTAGGACTGTATACTAAGCAGGCAGTCAATTCTTATAGCCAGGCCTTCTCCATCATGAGGCAAAATACTACACAGTATTCTAGAAGTTTTATTCCAGCTGTGACCAAGTTGTGAAATGATCTTCCTAATCGTGTACAGTAGTTGAATCTGTAGAGCTTCAAGAGTTCAAACTTGCAGCAAATGTTTTTTGTTGAACATGCTGACATAAGTCTTTTCATAGTTTATATGACATATCTGTTTTGACGTTACTGTTTGTAGAATGATTCGTTGCTAATTTGTTCTCATCATTTATTTATTTTTCCTTATTTCCTTTCCTCACTTGGCTATTTTTCCTTGTTGGACCCCTTTGGCTTATAGCCTCTTGCTTTTCCAACTAGGGTTGTAGCTTGGCTAGTAATAATAATAATAATAATAATAATAATAATAATAATAATAATAATGTAAGGACAGTGAGACAAGCGTCACTAAGATCAACTGATACTTTATTCAAATGTGCGTGGGAGTATATTACAAGGTGCGGACGGAAAGGTAGGATGGCGCTGGCGCCTAATCAGATTGAATTGCTCGCCAAAATATATGTGTTTTCTTACACTTACAAATATACGAATTATGAGTTAACAGAAACATGTAATGAAATAATACATATGTCAAAATGTAGCTCTGATAGAGCGGAATACATATACATGGGAAACCACGGTGTGGCGAAAGGAGAATTCAAATAAGTAAACAGTTTGTTGATTTTCTGGACGACGAAGGGAGCGGTGTCCTTACAAGTACTCCCCCCCCCAAGACATCGGGCGGCGTAGAGGGCTGATGATCAATCTTCGTATCTTTTCAGGCGTCGGAGGGTTCCTCTTGTTCTTGAACGGAGGGGCGTGCCGGCGGTCGGCATAAGGATCTCTTCCTCTTGTCGTCATTTGATGATTTTTCTTTCGTTGGGCGCCTTGTTTTGAGGTGGCACTCTGGATCTGCCAGGTCCGGCGAAGGCGGTGTCGCTTCCTTCGAGAAACGCTGGTTTCACGCGGTCTATTAAGACCCAGTCCTCTTGGCCATGGACGTCGAGAAGGAAGGCTTTCGTTGTCTTCTTAATTACCCGGTAGGGGCCTCGATAAGGTCTAGTTAGTGGTTGTCGATGAGCGTCGACACGGACGAAAACGTACCCGCAGTCATCCAGGTTTTTTGGCTTGAAGTACTTGGTTCTGTCCTGGTAAGTTTTGAGACATGGCCTGAACTTCCTGGGGATGTCCCTTACGTGATCCAGCTGCGTGTCGTCGGTTGATGAGGGAAAAATTTTGCCAGGAACTGCGAGCGCCTCCCCGTAAACCTTTTCGGCGGGCGAAGGTTCGCCGTCTGCGCGAGGGGCGGTGCGAAGGCCGAGGAGTACCCAAGGAAGTCGTGATTTCCAGTCCCCGTCGGTGCAGCTCGCTATCAGGGGCGCCTTGAGGGCGCGGTGAGTTCTTTCGACCATGCCGTTTGCCGCGGGGTTGTATACCGTGGTGCTGTGTAGCGTCATCCCCATCAGGTTCGCCAAAGCGAGCCATATTTCTGAGAGGAAAGCGGGGCCTCTGTCTGTCGTGATGTCGTCAGGAACGCCAAACCTGCTCACCAGCTTGACAGGAGGGCTTCGGCGCATGCTTGAGTCGTAGATTCGGTCATCGGCGATGTCTCCAACCATCTCGTGGAGCGATCAATGATCGTAAGCAGGTATCGAGCAGATCCAGAAGGGGACAATGGTCCCACGACGTCGATGTATATGTGACCGAAACATCTTTTTGGCTGGGGTTAATCGCCTACCCCCGATTCGGTGTGACGGCTGACTTTGCTTGACTGGCAGTTGATGCATGACTTCGCCCATTCCCGGGCGTCCTTTTTTATCTCTGGCCAGACGAACTTTTCAGACAGAAGGCGAGCGGTGGTGCGTCCTGAGGGGTGTGAAAGTCCATGGGTGATATCGAATATTTTCCTTCTGCAGGAGGCTGGTATCCAGGGACGTGGGCGGCCGGTGCTGGTGTCGCAAAGAATAGTTACTCCTGCTGGTCCGAGGGGAATCGCACTTATCTTGAGCGCGGATAGCCCCGTCAGGTGATCCTGTGCTTCTCGGTCGGTGCGTTGTTCGGTTGCGAGATTGGCGTAGTCGATTCCCAGGTGGATTGCGTCATTTTCAATCCTTGAAAGGGCGTCCGCGACTGGGTTTTTGTTTCCTGGGACGTAACGTATGGTGCACCCGAATTCGACGATTGTTGCAAGATGACGTTGTTGTCGGGAGGAACATGCGTCTGTCGATTTCGTGAAAGCGTGTACGAGGGGTTGATGGTCCGTCGCAATTGTGAAGGGAGTGCCCTCCAAGATGTGCCTGAAGTGGCGGACGGCGAGGTAGACGGCGAGGAGTTCCCTATCGAAGGTGCTGTATCGTGTTTCGGCGGGTTTCAATTTCTTGCTGAAGAATGCCAGTGGTCGAGGAGAACCATCGGCGAGTTGCTCCAGCACATCCCCACAGGCGGCGTTGCTGGCGTCGGTCGTTAGTCGCAGGGGCGCGTTGTCGTCGAAATGAGCCAGGGTGGTGGCATTCGTGAGGGCATCCTTCGTCCGGGCGAATGCCTGTTGCTGGGGCAAATCCCACTCGAGTTTTTTCGCTTTTCCTTTCAAGACGTTGTCGAGGGGTGACAGGGTTTGTGCGATGTTGGGGATGAAGCGCCTGTAGTAATTGACCATCCCAAGGAACTCCTGAAGTTGGCGGATGGTCGTAGGTATCGGGAACTTTCTGATGGCGTCGACCTTGGTTGTCATGGGTTTTACCCCGCACAAGGATACGTGGTGACCAAGGAAATCCACTCCTTCCGCATCGAACGTGCACTTGTTGAAACGTACGACCAAGCCGTTCTCCTGTAGGCGTTTGAGGACGGTGCAGACGTGCCTCCGGTGTTCCTCCTTAGTTTTCGAGAATATCAGGATGTCGTCGACGTAGCAGACGCAGAAAGGTAGGTCACCCAGAATGCTATCCATTAGTCGTTGGAAGGTCGCCCCGGCGTTGCGTAGACCGAAGGTTGAGTATGCGAAGGTGTAGGATCCAAAAGGCGTTACAATGGCAGTTTTCGGGATGTCTTCCAGAAATACGGGGACCTAGAAGAAAGACTTGAGGAGGTCCATCTTGGTAAAATACTTCGCGCCGTGCAACGCGTTCGTTAGGTCCTGCATGTTGGGCAGTGGGTAGTGATCGGGCGTTGTAATGAGGTTGAGGCGCCTGTAGTCGCCGCAAGGTCTCCAGGACCCGTCCGGCTTTTTTACCATGTGTAGGGGTGATGCCCAGGGGCTTGATGCTTTCTTACAGATACCCATGTGTTCCATGTCCTCGAAGGCGCGTTTGGCATCCTTCAGTTTCTGGGGCGGGAGGCGGCGGAATTTGGCGTGAGTAGGAGGTCCTGTCGTTGTGATGTAGTGGTAGATCCCGTGCTTGGACGGGGAACCTGGTGAGTGTCGAAGCTCGGGCTTGAAAACCTTGGGAAATTCTTGTAGGAGGTCGGCGTAGGGGTGCGTCGTTACGGCGGATACGGACATTGTTGCAGGGCCGTATTCTAGGGCGCGGGACTGGCAGGTTCCCGTGTCGATGAGACGTTTGTTAGCGACCTCGACGAGGAGTCCGTGGTGGGCGAGGAAATCCGCACCGAGGAGGGGCCGATTGACGTCAGCGATGGAGAAGGGCCAAGAATACGAACGGCCATGATAGATATCTTGAGGGTCCTAATCCCATAGCACCGTATGGGAGATCCGTTGGCGGCGATGAGTGAGGGAGCGTATTTTTGTCGGGACCACGGTCTAGGTCGGACTTGGAAGGTGAGAACGTTGACTGCATTGCGCCGGTGTTTACCATGAGTCTACGGTTGGAAATGGTATCGAGGATATTGAAACCATTCTTGTTTTGGTTACCTGCGGCTGCGATGGTGGCAGGTGGATGCTTCTGGCGTCATCTTCTAGGGAAACTGCATGGTGCTCTACATATCTTGGCGTCACTGCCGAACTGTTGGTGGTAGAAGCACCATGCTGGGTTAGTCCTAGGGTTCGGTCGTGTTGGTTGCGGCGGTTTCTTTCTTGATAGAACGTTGATCTCGTTGTCCTCAGGGGCCGTTGCCGAGGAGTCTATGGAAGAGCAGCTGCTGAAAGAGGAGAACGAAGGCGGTGCTGACGATGATGCTCCGAGGCGAGATGCTTTGGAGGCCTCGTGGAGCTTCTGAGCCTTCGACAGGAGTTCGTTCATTGGGAGCGTGTCAGCGTCTGTCAATTGGGCCCTTACGTCCTGTGGTAGGCGTCGAAGAAAGATCTCGCGAGATAAGCTAATCTCACGTCGTCGGCCGTTGCTGTCTGTTTCGGGGAGCATAAGCAGGCCGGATAACTCGTCCCACGCCTCGACAGGAGAGGTGTTACCCATGGGTGCGATGGGCGTGTTGCTTCCTGCATCGTGGCCAGACGACGAGTCGGCGAAGAGGTGAGAAGTTGATATGTCGGTTAAGCTCATCTTACTGCCTTACATGCACCGAAGTGTGGGAGAACCAAAGGCAGGCTCATGCCTAAGGTAACGGAGTATAGAGAAGGTAGCACGGCCGTAATAAGTCCGTTAATGGCAAAGCCAAAACCGCTGATGCTACTTTCAACTCCGGGGTCACCAGTTGTAAGGACAGTGAGACAAACGTCACCAAGATCAACTGATACTTTATTCAAATGTGCGTGGGAGTATATTATAAGGTGCAGACGGAAAGGTAGGATGGCGCTGGCGCCAAATCAGATTGAATTGCCCGCCAAAATATATGTGTTTTCTTACACTTACAAATATACGAATTATGAGTTAACAGAAACATGTAATGAAATAATACATATGTCAAAATGTAGCTCTGATAGAGCGGAATACATATACATGGGAAACCACGGTGTGGCGAAAGGAAAATTCAAATAAATAAACAGTTTGTTGATTTTCTGGACGACGAAGGGAGCGGTGTCCTTACAAATAATAATAATAATAATAATAATAATAATAATAATAATAATAATAATAATAATTGACAAGAAGTGATGAAGTATCGATTAGATTTCATCAGAGAAATATATTCGAATGATTAGATAATATTTTTTACACTTGATACATCTTTTATTAACTAATTTATTGGAATAAAAAGGCATCTTGTTTAGATAAACAAACCATCTACATTTACATACACTGAGAGAGAGAGAGAGAGAGAGAGAGAGAGAGAGAGAGAGAGAGAGAGAGAGAGAGAGAGAGAGAGAAATAATAATACTAATAATAATGACAACAATAATAATAATAATAATAATAATAATAATAATAATAATAATAATAATAATAATAATAATAATAATGAGGTAAATTTGTATTGTATTACAGGGTGTGATTTCGAACAGAAAATATAATTGTTTTCCTATAGTAAATAACGTGATTTAACCGAATTTGACCTTTATTTCAACCGCAAACAAACAGATGAACCAATTTGGCTAACTTTAAGTTGCCGAATTGGTTGCTGTTATTACGGATGAAATGAAGGTGAAAACCGGTTAAATCAGGTTATTTCCTTCAGGAAAACATATATTTTCTGTTAAAATGGTTAAATATAATTACTGTTGTCATATATGTTGTGTTAAAATATTTAAATATAAGTACTTGTTCAACGGTGTCATTTCCCTTACGAATGTACTGCGAACGATAACATTAGCAACGTTACCAATGATACAAAGTGTTACCAACATTGACGTATGGTACACAGAGTCACCAATGGCATGATGACATTACTAACGGTACCAATGCTAGATATTTCCATACGTATTTTAAATAATTTTTCCATATAAGTTTTACTCAATATATGAAAGGTACAAAAAAGGGCACAGAACCTAACAAACCCACCTAACCTAACATAGTAGTATGACAGGTCACAAACCTCAGGTATTTACTGAAAACGGTAAAATTCTTCATATTACGAATGATACACAGAGTTACCAACGGTACGGTGACATTACTAGCGATAGTAATGATAGATATTTCCATACGAATTTTAAATAATTTTTCCATATAAGATTTACACAATATATAAAAAGTACAAAAAGGGCACACAACTTAACAAACCCACCTAACCTAACCTAGGAGTTCCCCGGTCACAAAACACATATAATGACTATTGAGGAATGACTTACCTTTATGGAAAATACGTCGAAACTTGCTGTTCACGGGAGGGTGAGACTGACGGCTCAACTCCTATGACTAGGATGAGGATGGTTGTGGGGCCAATGTTTATGTAAAAAGTGGTTTGCAAAAAATATTATCTTCCATGGGGAGAGACGACTTTTTTCCCAAAAATGTACCTTTATAAGAAGTAACGGTATAACCACAACGACATTTCTTTTTGGTTTTAAGTATGTTGGATTCGGTATTATAATAAAACACGTGAATGACTTTCCTGTAAGAGAGGAGAGAAAGGCACTTGGGGCACTGTAAGAGTTGAGGAATTACATTGTGTGCTTTCAGGAAATTATCAACATTGGTTGAAGAATCATAAAAATCACCATGGAATTTAGCAAATGCTTTTAGGTACGGAATACTGCAGCCGTTACAAGTTTCTATAACTTCCTCCAGCGCAAAATACGAAAAAATAAACCTCACTTGAAATGACGGACAGCTTACTAGGATAAAGGTTTCAAGGGATAAGGATTTGGTGGAAGGGGTATGAACAGACCACTCAAAGAGATAATGGAAGGGGGGTAGGGAAATACAGTACCAGTTGACAACCCCCTGGTGTAAACTTTGAATACGTATCGGTTCGTGATTGGTTAAGGGAAAAACAACGGAGTCTAAAGGGTAAGCATGAATTAACTAAATAGGGAAACTAGTCCAGAGAAAGTATTTATGTGAAGCCAAGGAGAGAAAAGGAAATAACAAAAGAAATAAAAACAATGTAAGAAGATAAAATGGAATTTATGATAAATAATATCGAATGGGAATATAAAATGAGATGATTTTACCATGAATGAACTGGATAGGGAAACTAGTCCTGAGCAAGTATTTATGTGAAACCGGGGAGTGAAAAGGAAATAACAAAAGAAATAAACCCAATATAGGAAGATAAAATGGAATGTATGATAAATAATATTGAATGGGAATATAAAATGAGATGATTTTAAAAGGTATATGATAATAAAACGAGTAATGGGAGGGGGAAAAGCTTCTGCTCAGGGGGAGGGATTTTTGCGCAGGTCGAAAACTGGTATGCTGAATGATGTGGAGGTACCCTTCAGGTCCTGACCATAGGCCTGAACCAGAACATGGCCCCCCACCTTTCCTTGACGAGTCCGAGGACAGCATCAAATGCGGGGGAAGGACGAGAAGATCCACTCCCATGCAAGAGGTTTCCATAGGTCAACCCCCATTGCAGGTCTAATCGTTCCACTGGTGCCATAGGGGCCAGAAAGTCCGGTTAATCGTTGCTTTGATTCCACCGGAACTTGGGCCGCCTAACAGGGAACTTATCCTGAGGCGACCGTTCGGGACTTAGACGGGTCAAGGAGGAAAGGATACCCAGGAAACGTCCCAAGCTAAGGCTGAAAGCATTCCTTGTCTGAGAAAAGGTTCTGCGACTCTCCTCAGCCTTGCGACAGTCAACTGAAGGGAAGGCTTGGAGAAGGAGTCAATATCATGGCTAGATATCCCAGATGTTGAGGTAGAAGCAGAGAAGGCTCCTTGCGAATTACCAGGATCCCTCGATCTTGGTAAAGTCCCGGAAGCTTGTCTCGGTGTCGAAGAAGGTCGAATCCGAGACTACCGGAATTAGCCAGACCTCCAAAAAGCGTAGGAGGCGGAAGCCTGCTCCTGAGTGGCCATGAGGATAGCAGGGAGAGTTCTCTGGTGAAAACCAGCGATGCTGCGGCGGGATCGCAACACAGCATCTTAAACAGGTACATCTGTAGTCTAGGCTGAATTCCAAGTGCTTCCTGGACGACGGATGGAATGGGACCTGGAAGTACCCGTCCTTCCGATCCAGGGCATATGGAGTCTTGTGGTCTCGCTACAAGTCTGATCGTCTCTGCTGTTCCACCCTGGACGAGGTTTGTTCGACAAACTTGATCAGAGCTGAGTGGTCGATGACGGAACTCCCGTCTCAGATGCTTTCCTTACAAGAAAGGATCGACTGAAGGAGCCGGGGGGGGGGGGGGGGGGAAGCCGTCGACGACCCTATGGAGAACATTCTTCTAAAGCATGGCTCCTTCTGCCCGACGGGCAAACCTCTTGCCGATCCCATGGCATAGAAGCTCAGCGACAATGGATTCGCTGTCAGTGGAGGAGAGATGTTAAGAGCGAGGCGCGATATCCTTGGCTGATCACGGAGATCGTTCAGGAATCGGCACCGGAAAGCTGTTATCTGGAAGAGTAACCTTAGGCATCCCCCAGCGGGAGACCTGCAAGGGGGTGGCCAATCCTAGAGTTTGCGAACTCGGCCGCTCCCTCTAGGATTATTGCCTCCCCGGGAGGAGTTCCCATCCTACCTGTCCCTGACAGGAGGGGACTGCTATTGTACACCTTGTCTTAGTTGCCGGAGCCGGTTCCGATAACCTAGGCTGACGAGGCTGTATGAAGAGGCGTCGGAGGCTTACAGGGTCTGGAAGTAAGCGCCTCTTGGAGGAGTGAAACAAGATTCGACTTCCTCCGCACACCAGCTGTCCATTTCTCCGTCCTTGGGCTTAAACAAGCTTTTCCCAAGGATGGAAGAGTGTCTGAGCTTGTCGACATCCACGGATGAGACTCCCGAGAGGAAGCCCTCGGTCACTGCGTCTAGATGCTTCAACATCGAGTTTGCCCGCAAGTTCGAAACTTGGCGACGGAACGTAAAGGTGCTTGAGCCCGAGAGAAGGAAAGTTCCCATGATATTCCTGGAGCTTCCTTGAACAAATCCTCGGGTCGCAATCGGAGAGGGAAAGGCCTGGTAGGCCCCTTCCACGAAATGGTGAAGAGGAAGGGCTAAACCAGTCACCCCCTGCCAGGTGGAGAATTCTCGAAAGAGAACTCCCTGGCAAGAACCTTCCATAGAATGGTGGGGAGGTAGGGCTAAACCAGGTTCTGAAAAGAAGAAGAATGTTGCTCAGACCTCCCTGAAGATTCTTCCTGCTCTTGCACATGCCATGCTCTGCGTTTACGGGGTGAAGATCGTGTTCTGGAAGTACGCGCTCCAGAAGACTCGCCAGAATGCCCGTGTTGCGAAACCCCGACGGGAATCGCGGTCGAAATTGCCCTGGCGCTCGCGCTATGGTAAATCGATGGTTCGCGCGTGGGCGAACATGGGTGCGCCCGTGCGCGGGCATGCAGGCGCATGGGCGCGTGGGCGCGAGAGCGCGCAGACTTAAGTGCGCAAGGGAGCGCAGGTGGGGGCGAGCGCGGTTAGAAGGGCGAGCGCTGGCGGTTGGAATCCGATGGCGCGTAGGCGAGCGAGCGGGGCGTTGGCGCGAGCGATGGCTCGCTGGCGGGAATCGCGCTGGCGCTGGCGCGATGGCCATTGGTTTGTGCGCGTCCGCGTGGGGCGCGGGCGCATGGGCGCGCGGCCGAGAGGGCGAGTGCAGGCGGCCGGGAGACTGATGGCGTGTAGGCGGGCGATGGCGCGTAAGCGGGCGATGGCGTGTAGGCGGGCGATGGCGCACTGACGAGCGTTGGCGCGTTGGCAAGCGTTGGCGCGTTGGCAAGCGATGGCGTGTTGGCGAACGGTGGAGCGTTAAAAACGCTTGCACGCAGGTGAAGAATCGCGCGGCCGCGTAGGAGATCACTGACGCATAAGAGACTAGAGGAGATCGTCGGCGAGAAGGCGAAGGAAATCTTCTTGTGTGCGCCCAGATATGGTAGATCGTGGGCGTGAGGGCGAACGTTAGCACGCATCGCGCTAATCAGAAGGCGCGCAGGTGCATCAGGAAGGGGAGCGCCGATGCGCGCTGGCAAGCAGGCTATCGTAGGCGTTCAGGAAACCGTTGACACCTATGGCGCGTAGCAGGAAAGGGCGTGCAGATGTGCGCCGGCGAACTGAAGAGAGCTGGCGCACAGAAAGACAGAAGCACAGGTGAGCGCTGGGGCGCAGGAAGAAGATCTATGGCGAGACTCAACTACCGGAGATCGTGGTCCACAGCAGGCGAGCACTAGAGCGCTACTGCGCGCGGGCGCGCCGGAGATCGTGGGCGCGCAGGAAAAACCTGGCACTTAAGGGACTTACCCACACTGTGGAATAAGCCCCTTAGCCCCGAAGGGACCGGTGCCCATTGTAAACGGGGTGTGTAGGCGCCCACTGCGCATCTGCGTCCAGGAACGGAGATGAAGACTAGAAGGTCTGGCAGGAGTAGAGCAGCTGCAACGGTCGGTACTCGTCGAGGAGGGTTCTCTGCGGAGAACGTCGAATAAAGATGAAGACGACATTGGATAGGCGCAACACCCTCCGACCTCCGAAGAGGAGTCTCTGATCGTGAACTCCCCCGAGGGGAAGAGTCACTGGCAGGAGAGACCGTTAGCCTCAGCTGTCCCCGAAGGGAACTGAGCCCTCAGCAACAACAGCAACAACAGCAGGAGGAGTCCTCCGAAGAGAAGATAAAGAATACAAAAGGATGGATCTTACACAGTAAATATTTTTATTTATAACATATCAAATTTATTTGGATAAAGCAGATTTTTTTTTATTTAATAAATAAGAAAATAAGTAGTTACATTAAAATATCGCAACCAGGCGGAAAATCTTCAGATGCAACAAAGGAAAACCTTTCCAAGTTATCCAATTCGGGAGGCAACAGACATTTTTTGCTTGCCAGCAAAATAATCTGTTTACCTTTACCAGCCAACCTCCTACCCAAGTTCACCAAATCTGGGAAATAGTTTAACATCCATACACTATCAGTGCGACCAGACCTCCCAATTCCAATGGGTATGGTGTATATATTTACTCTCTCATTTCCTTTCTCCAGGGCAAACTGTTCCAATTCGTGTAGACACCTCTTAAAGTTAAAAACACGCGCCTCAGTTGTATCATTCTTCAAGTTTGAAGCGAAATGCGTATCCCTTGAAGTAGTCACATATGATCTAAGTTTTCCATCGGCATCATTATCATATGCATACCCGTAATTAAACTGCGTTATCAACGTGGCTACGCACGGTACACTCGTGGTGGGAAAACTCGGTGGTTTCCGCAAGATGACACTTCCAACGGGATGACGGTCTTCGCGAATGCATCGGTTTAAATTAAAGAGCCTTCTTCGACAGTTCACGATATCGCTGTAGGGGTAGGCTTTATATGTTTGCGCCGCAAGTCCGTAGGATACGACGCCAATGGAATTGCCCCCCACCACCAAACACACATTCCCCTTTCTTAGAAGTGGCGCCGTAAAGTCGACGATGCTTAGTTTTAGCGGCGCGGACTGCTTTGTGCTAGGATCATGTTGTAAACTGATCATGTAACCTAAACCAACTAGGACTACAACTAAAGTACTTAAACTCCGCCCCCTTTACACGCCTTCTGAGCACGACATGCAAAGACATGTATTACGCATAGACTTAGCGGTGTGCATTTATTCCTAATAAGGCACCCACCGCAGTTTACCTTTTACTTTTTTTTCTTTATTCCCCTCTCTTATTCTCCCCCCTTTTCCTTTAATTCCATACATCTGCATCCGAACTTTTGCATTCTTTATATAAGTATAGGGCATTCCCACTGTATCTAGTAGGGTTTTATAAAAAGGCACGTCCTCTTCCTCAATACCGCCCGTTTGCTGAATTGATTTCTTAAACACGTCTATTAAATTTAAACGGTAGATGGGTTTCCTCAGGTTCCCTCTATCATCCCACTCGACATCGCCCTGTACCTTCTGTTGGTGGGGGATAATTTTACGACAATTATATTCTCCAAAGGGGGATTGGAGTAAGCCCGTGGCGTGGGGAGGGGGAGAGGATCACGCGCGCCTTTCTCGCCCGATTCATTTTGTTTCCTTTTCTTTGGTTCATTTTCCAACTTACACTTCATCGTTTGTATCATTTTGACTAAATTTTGGAGCAAATCTCTATCACTCCCTCCACCCTGCTGGTTATCCCCCCTTCCATTTTCCTCTGCATTTTGCTTAGTGTTTTGATCACTTATATCTCCGGCGTCTTGGTGGTAATTAGACACTTCTACCGTCTTTCGCGGTACCAGGCAGTATTCTCTCATATCCCTAATAAACCCCCAATTAGGCTCACCGCGAGAGGAAGAAGGACTGAAAGTATGGCGCCTCCTCTCTGCGATGATAAGATTTTTCTTTTCTCTCTTAGCGGTGTCTTTTTCCGAACTACCGTCCTTATTTCGCCCCTATATTTTTTTACCTTTTCTATTGCTTTACTATCACGAGTTAGATTTTCCTTCAAAAAGTTAGCGAAGATCTCTGATAAACAGTCGAGATGCGTTCTCTGTAGCAAAGGAATTAATTCGGTCCTTTTTTTCTGGGAGAGGTTATTTAAGAAGAAAAGAAAATCCCCATGTTTGTGTATGTGCGATTTCATTTCTAAGTTTCCCCCAACAGCCTTTCAACATCTTTACTATCTACCCACGAGTTAAAACTCGGAGGGTAACCCCTCCACGCCACGAGATACTTGACTTTACCCTACGCAACTTTCTTTTTGAGAATGTCAATATGGAAAATTTCTGGTATGGCTGTGGGTATTAGTTCCGATTTATAAAAAATATCCTCAATTTTTTCACCAGCGAGATCCTCCAGAGGATAAGTCAAAGGAGCCTGTCTCCGGTCCACGCTTCGAATTTTGAATATTTCTAACGTATTTTGAATTTTATACCCACGGTGGAATACCGACCGACGGAGCCCACTTGCAATGCGCACTGTCTGGCCTAATGCTAACACCTTACTATTGTGTTTTGATGTAAAGATGCTTGATTTATACATACGCCGAAATTGTCGCCTAATGATTTCCGGGTTTGTATATGCATGAACTTCGAGGGGGGACACTCCCCCTCCCAACCCTCTGTGTGGGGACCTATTATAGTTTTTTACGAGTTCAGGGAGGACATCAAGATACGCGAGAGTATTTCTCAGAGTTAAATGTTTATATATCTTTTGCTTTAGAGTACGTATAACACGTTCTGCAATGGCGGCTTTGATTTCATACGAGGAAACGCTGTAGAGTTTTATATGTTCTTCTTTTAGGTACTTGATCGTAAGTTTGTTATAAAATTCTGACCCCCTATCGGTAAGGAGCCGACTAACACCCTGAAATTGAGGTAGAGAAAGGATCGCTTTTAGGCCTATTAGCAGAGTCTGGGCCTTCTTATTTCTAAGAGGAACGACCTTGAGGCAACGGGAGAAAATATCTATGCAAATCAGAAGGTAGTTTACGCCTTTGTTGAATTTAGATAAACGTCGCATATCGGCGAGATCGCAGCTAATGATAACTTTTGGAGCTGAAGCCACCATTTGACGTCTGGGGAATTTTTTTCTCGTAAGCGTATGAAGAGTATGAGCATCTTTCGTGGTCAAATAGTCTTTTACGTCATTTATGGTAATTCGTGCGTCTAAAGCTCTGGCGGTTCTGTAAATGGAATTAATACCTCCCTAACTTGATGGGTGGGAATAGTTTTCATATACCGTTTCTAAAATGTTCCTCTTTACGTCTCCCATTCTCCAAAAACAACCTCGCATGAGGAACTCCCCGCTATATTTGTCCTCAACTGGAGTTTGCTAGGAGTATTTAAACTTAAATCAACCAGCAAATGGGAAAAAGGTTTAGCCATAACAGCCTTTTTATAAACATTCACAAATTTCTTTGATAAAGGTGAACCAAATATTTGCCTTCCTAATAACTCGACTTGCGATATATCCCTCGTTCTCAGCAATAGCATATGGGAAGCGTTTATACTTATATTTCTGGCGTATTTTCCGCTGTAAAACATATTTTGGGTAATAAATATAGCAGAGATATTTTTATGTCGTCCTTTAGTAAAGACATCCACAACAACTTTGTCCTGTACAGCCTCGAGAAATATATCATCGAGGATATATAAAATAGAATACGGGCCAGCTTCCGTATCTATCTCACTCATGGGGTCTACGATATTTGGAAAGAGGGAGAGTTTTGGTCCTATTACTGGATGCGATTTCAAAGTATGCTGATCCACACCGCACATAATAATGTGCGTAAACTTACTTTCATATTTTACTATTAATTTTTCTATAAGGTAGGATTTACCCGAGTTGGAGAAACCAGACACAATGATACGTGCTGGCTCTCTAAAAAGGTCTAAATCTGCAGCTTTAAAGCACTTGTACATTTTAACTAAACCTCTAGCTGACTGAATGGTATTATAAAAGTGTGCTCATATAAGTACCGCAGAATAAATAAAACCCTTTAATGGAAAGTGCCAACATTTTATTTTCTCAAGCAAAACAATACATGGGGAAAGCTAGACACTGTAATTATTTGCAGTAAAGTTTTGTATTCACTCCTCCCCGTTTTCTGCCATTCCATTATCGGTGGGTGGAAAATAGACTGTAACCTTTTCTTCTCTCTTTTTCCATAAATTTTCAGAAACGCGAGGGATTGGTTCTGAAGGTGGATTCAGTAATTTGGGAAGGGGGTTGTTGATTCGAACTTCACTTGCAACTTCCTCATCCCCCACTTCAATATCGGGATGCCCGTATGCGTAAGAATTGTATGGGCTTGTAAGGTATCTCTTCGAATCAAAAGCCGAGAGACACTTCTTTTTTACTTTAGTGGTACTCATTTGTCCTCTCACTTTTCTAATTGTCCGCACAGTGAGATAGTTGACGCGATGATCTTCCAGGATTTCGGAATACTGTTCGTGGTTTATCGAAGCATGCATGTGACCTGGTATACCTTTCGCACGATTAATGTGACCCTGTTTCTGAACTAGCATGGAATACATTTTAGGTTTCAACGCTTTCACCTCGGTTATAAGATTACTCCCCGTTTCTGATTTTAAAAGCCCCAGCTCCCCCTTTCTCTCATTACTAAAAAGCGGGTGATCAACGTCGAAGTTGGAAAAATCCATATATGATTTCAAGGGTTCTTGCGCTAACTCCGAATTAAGATCGTCAACTTCCAGAGCAAAAATGAAACTATCTGTATCGGTGTAAAGGAGTTTGACTTTATCCCCATAATTATTCTTGAGAACCTTATAAAAGAAGTAGTAAAGGTCAAACTTGGCCGATTCTAGAATGGCAAAACCTATGTAATTAGGCATATTGATGACGACCTGAGGGAGGGTAGAAGTGCAGATAATACGGTCTTCTGACAAATGGATGGTTGATTTTAGTCTCGGATTCCGGGCTTCCTTTAAGTAAGTGCTTGCTTTATTGACAACTTTACTTTTTTCAGCGTATTTCAAAGGGTTGAATAAAGTTTTCCCAAATATGCAGTTACTCGTAGCTTTGAAGGCTTTTTTTTTCTGTAGATGAGGTTGCTGCGCTCCTCGCTTCGATGTTGGTTTTAATAAAATCCTTCATGTAAGCACTTTGACTGAATTCATAGATTGAATGCACAACCTCTAGTTCTAGGCCTTAGTCCATATACAACTGTAAAAGAGGGAGGGAAATAAGATATTCTTTTTTACTGTGATGGGTGGCCATAAGCTTTTTACACTTTACAGTCATGCGTCCCCCTTCGTGTTCTAGTACGCTTTTACAGTAGGGTGATAGAATTTTAAAAGCAACTTCCTCTTGGGATAAGCATAACGGCAGTTCATCAATCAGTGGCTCTAGCAACTTCTTCTGAAGGTGCTTTAGTAGTGACCAGGAGCCAGTGTCCTTTATCCCCGTTTGTATTAGCATTTTCAATACCCCTTCCTAAAAACAGACCCTTTTCTTCAACGGAAAATTTACGAATTCCACCAGTGGGAAGGTTCTTAGTCATAACTGTTGCATACAGGGAGTTGAAGTCTAAATAAAGGATGTAAAAACTTTGGTGGAGATCAGGATTAAATGATGGATTTATTTCACAGTTGTTGGCAGTGAATGATTGACGCACCACAGAAGTGAAACCCCCCCTAACATTATGTCTAATTAGATTATATAATTCCTCATCATAGACGTGATCCAACTCAATCTTGCTCATCTTAAGGAAGCTGTCAAAGGCGTAGGATGGAAGTGAAACATAGTGTGGTAAATCAAGACCGTACTTATCATAAAGTATGAAGCGCCACCAAATGAGAATATCCCCCAATAAAGCTGTGTCTACAATGAGGTAAAGGAGAAGGAATTCTTTCAGCGTTTTACATTTGCTTATATCCCAAACACGCTGAGCCCGTTTATATTCCTCCTCTGATATATCGCGCTCCTTTAGCTTGTTGTAAAATGCCGTTTTGGGGGTCAAATGCGTTTCCTTGAGTTTTCCAAGGCTATCTATATAGTCATAACAGAAAGATAATTTGCCTTGAATGACTTCACCCCGCAATTTGTCATCTCTAATTTCGCTTAACATGTCCTCTGTTAAGCCAGCCTTCCTTCCATCCCTAAAATATTCGGAGGCTAAACTATCCAAAGAAGATCCTAAAAAGGCTAAAGAGTCGAGGAAAACTAAATTATCGACAGTCATTCGCTGAATTTTAAGCCCTTGCTTCGTCATGATTGTAATATCGACTTTAGTTTTCAATTCCTTAAGGATAAGACCCAGGTCGTAACTAGAATTGTGTGCGAAAACGGGGAGTCGAGTTTTAAGTTCGCGACACGATAAATTACAACGCGCGCAGTAAGCGCCAATAAAGTTATTCTTGGGTTCGGCATGGTCATGGTGTCTGTGCTTGTCGCGGTCGTGTTTGAACGACGTCTTACACATCTGGCATACAGTCTGCTGTTGGAAAGTTTTTTCGTCATCGGCCGACATATCAATGGGGAATGTTTTCCACTGTGATCTAATTGCCGCCCAACAATCACTAAGGTCTAACAGAAAGTTATCGACGCAATCATTCCCGCAATAATGACTGGAGGCTTTTTCCTTCGCCGTCGATAATGATATAGCAATAAGCTATTGATTCGTGTATGGTCTCCACACCATAAGCCCCGGTGGATTTCTTCAAAGCTGATTCTGAGTCAAAGACGCAAATATAAGAAAACTTTTGCGTCTTATGGGGGTTTCTAAATCTTAATGTGCTCCAGCGAGAGGGAAAATTCAGCGCCACTGACAGGTCGCAGGTAGCTTCATGCCGTTTTTGCCGGTCTGTTGTTGCATGCTGTGATAGGCAGTTATGGCAGAAATAAAGGGGATTGGAAGGATTTGCCCTAGCAAAATTTTTCACAAAACGGTGAAAATCTTTAATGAGACAAATATGGTCACCACCCATTAGTAGGAGGGGTACAATAGTTGGGAATTTTTTAGATCCACGCCTTGCCAACTGAATGATATACCTCCCATCCCCCCCCCCTTTTTCCATTTCATATATGTAAATAGAGAGTTGATTTATTAACTCGAGGCGTGAAATGTCCTCCCACTGAATAGGCATGGCAACCTTGTCGAAGTTAACATATTGCATGCAACAGCGGATGCTATTTACAGATCGAGCTATATTCGGCCAACGAGGATTTAGGGTTTGTTTAGACATCCTATAGGCAGCCAGAGACTGAATAAAACATGAATTCCCAATTCCCGAGGGAATAAAGACGAAAACCCCACCTCGGACATCATTTTTAGGGTAAAGGGGAGCACCCAACCCAGCCATTACCGCCTGGCGGTGGTAAAAAAGTTTGAAGTTGTCAATGCCTTCCACTATCCATCCACTCCCCATTAATTCATTGATTATTCGAGGGAACTTAGAATTTACCGCATCCTCCCATTCATTTAGTAGGCCGTCAATTTCACTAGCATTGATAACCGTGGCCGGGAGCCACAGCTCCATAAGCGTATTTTCCGTTTGTTCCTTCGGTAAGAAAGTGTGTTTTTTCATTATTAAGGTTAAAAGACCAGCGATCTTAGCCGAAAAAATTTTATTTTTCAAATACCGTTCTAAAGAGCCCCGTATATCATTACTATGTAATGTAAAGAATAATAGTGGATCGCTCACCGAGGGAAGAGCGTATTCCTCCTCTATGTACTTCTTGTCGAAGGCTGTCTTCCTTTTAACGAACTTCAACATCCGTCCTGAAGTGGGTGTTGTCCCTGCTGTTACTGTAGGTAAATCTGGGGGGTTGCTTGCGGTGGATGTCGAAGCAATTCCCTGAGGTGGGAGTTCTTTGAGTAATTTGCGACTGTTTCTTAGCGGGGTACTCACCCCCGCGGTGTCCGAATCTGGGGGCAAGTATGCAGTGGATGTTGAAGCAATCTCCTCAAGTGGGGGTTCTTCCAGTAATTTGTCTCTTGTTGATACACTGCAATAGGAGATAATACGGTTTTTAATTTACTTGAAGTTTTAAAGTCAAATCAAAAATCCTTTCTACATCCAAATCGAAAGATAACACCTCATAGTACATTTTTTTTATTAAGTAATACTTACTGGCTAGTTGGCCTTTTCTTTTTTTGAGAGGAAGGTGTGATTCACTATCATCGCCTTTCCTTTTCCGATCCTTCCCACCTGAAAAGTAATGCAAACACAAACGCTTATTACAATGTAATATTCGACGTCGTAAACAGACTGAAATTTCATAGCACAATCGCGGTCAACACTTTCATGAACAAATAATCTCCAATATAAACAGACTGAAATTTCGCTGTGGTTTTATATTTACCTACTCGCACATTTTCCATGTTGCTAGGGGATGGGTCAGTTTGTAGGAGAGCGTCTGTTGAATTACGGCCTACTCGCTCGGCGCTCCTAATCGTTTTGTCAACGGGAGGCGTGGCCTAAGTTAGGCCTAGGTGTAGGTGCATGTGCGTGCTTGACCTAGTAGTTACTGTATATATACCCTCCTCCGAGCCATATTTCCAGTCATAACGAAGTAGGAGATAGAGATGTCACGCTACAACGACGCACACCTGTTGGGGGAGGAATTGCCCAAACTTTCTGAGAGTAAGTATGTCCTTGTATTTTTGATAGAACTGAAGTTGATATAATACTTATAGAGTCGCAAATAATTTTGGTGTAATAAAACGTAGTGTGTGGAAATAATTATTTTGGATGTGTGTGTGTGTGTGTTTGACATTAATTATTTTGGATGCAATAATTATCAAAGTGTTTCTTCCTTACAGCTTGGGAGGCCCCCCTCTTAGATGAAGCTGAAATCCATATTTCGCAGCAATACTACACAGATTTCCGTTGTAAACTTCGCGACTGCCTTCGGAAGACGGAGGAAGCCATATTGAGGAAGAGTCGGCAGTTGGTGAGTGAAGTGATGAAAGCAGGGGGTGGGCCCCAGCCCGAAACGTGTTCCCTGCTATTGCAGGGAATAAACTTCCAAAATGACATAAGGAAGTCTCTGCGGGTAGTTGCGAAAATGGTGGATGGATTCTAAAGGTCGGAGAAACAAATGGTAGAGATGTGTCGCGAGAAAGAAGACGTCAACCCATTGGCGGGGCTCATCCATATCCCTACAACAGCCGCAGATGAAACTTACCTCTCCGAAACACTCCTCACCCAGCCCGGAGGGTCAATGCTAGATGGAAGGTTAACTCCGACGGATTCCCAGGTGGTTGCCCTCGCTTGTGAGCTGGAAGAAATCGAGAGTGAAAAAAAGAAGTCCCGAAAACTCGGGAAAAGCCGCAACAGTCTTCGCTTAGCATTAGACGGCCCATTTAAGAAAAGGGCTAAAATGCTGCAATCAAAATTTGGTCCCGAAATCGATAACGATTTCGTTATCCTTAAATAAATAAACATTATTTGTAATGTATGTATTCCATTAATTTAATGTATGGTTTCCTTAATAAAAAAAAAATCTAAGAAATGTTGTTTCTATTATCCCTTACTTCATTATGAATGGGCCTAAGGTAAATAGTAAAAAAAAAATAAGTATATTCAAAACCGTCAGAGTTGAAATGGCAGTAGTACAAAATAGGTAGTGGAGGAGGTGGCATATAAAAATGAATACTTCGGACATTAAATATGCTCTGGAGAAAAAGGTTAGGGCGTGAAATTATTTGTAATGTATGTATTCCATTAATTGAAATGTATGGTTTCCTTAACCCTGGATAGGTACGCTCCTCGGACACCCCTTTAAGGGTATACTCGGACGCGAACGACCCCGACGCCAAAAAAAATTCTTGAAAAATCAGTTTTTGCAGTAACCTCCTTTTTTCTTTTGCCAAAAAAAAACTTCAATGAATGCTTAAAACAACTGTAAAGATAAATACTACTCATCTGCAGAAAAACTATTTATTATAAATATTTTAAAAAATTAAGTAGAAAAAAAAAAGACCTGACATAAAAATTCATAAAAAAAAGTTTATACATATATACACAAATCCTTTTAGGAATTGATTCTTGAATGTTTAGGACACATCTTGATGTATTTTGGATGAAGTCAGACCCATGGAGGTGAAGATCTGAAATGAGAAAAAAAGGGTAACTTTTTTTGGCCAAAAAAATTTGTCCAAATTTCATGAATTTTTTTGGGTACCCAAATGAAATAGGAAGTGGCTAATTTTTTTAGGGAATAAACATATGTTATCCTAAAATAGAAATATGTAAAAAAATCTTCATTATTTTGTAAATTACATTTATATCAGGGGCCATATCTAAAGGTAATTTTTTGAGTACTTAAAAATTTCGTAAAAAAATACATATATTTAATATATAATATGATATTTATGCAGGTAAAAATATACCAAAATATCACAAATTCTATAGGGAACAAGAATATATATAGATAGGGCAGCTTACGCTTCGGATATGTCCACAAAATGGCCGCCAACCACACTGACTCAGACTCCCTAATCTGCCACTTGAAATGTAGGAAGGGTATGTCAATTTCAAGGTGTTATTTACTAATCTAATTATTATTGGATATGCATAAAAATTGTATGGTGGGTTGCTGGATAATTGTCGATTATTTTACGACTATAAAATTAAAATTCTGACCCAAAAAAATTTTTTTGAAGGGAAATAAAATCGAAAAAAAAAATGTAAAACAATATAATATTTTAGCTAAAAAAATTTGATGATATTCAATCAAAAAAAAAGTAAACAAAATTTTCCGACAAATAAACATCTAGAGGAATCATTACTCTGTGATAGTTCCTTAGTACGTAGTAATTTTGAAAGAATTGGGAAAAAACGAAAAAATGGCAATCACCGGAAAATCGAACACATACCTATATATACGCCATATCTGGCTAAAAAAAAGATAGGCATGGGTAGCCAGATCATCTAGAAACACTTTCCAACACTATAAAAATATAAGTTTTGCGACACTACTTGCCAATTCCTTACGGTAACATGACTAAGCGAAAAAATGCAAAACAAATAAAAAGGGGCACTCGCGGAAAAATGGCTAACATTCTAATATACGGCATTTCAGAAAAAAAAAATTCAGCCACGTGCTAGGCAAACCATCAAGGCACATTTTCCGACAAATAAACATCTAAATGAATCATTACTCTGTGATAGTTCCTTAGTACGTAGTAATTTTGAAAGAAATGGGAAAAAACGAAAAAATGGCAATCACAGGAAAATCGAACACATACCTATATATACGCCATATCTGGCTAAAAAAAAAAAAGATAGGCATGGGTAGCCAGATCATCTAGAAACACTTTCCAACACTATAAAATTATAAGTTTTGCGACACTACTTGCCAATTCCTTACGTTAACATGACTAAGCAAAAAAATGCAAAACAAATAAAAAGGGGCACTCGTGGAAAAATGGCCATTCTAATATACGGCATTTCAGAAAAAAAAAATTTCAGCCACGTGCTAGGCAAACCATCAAGGCACATTTTCCGACAAATAAACATATAAATGAATCATTACTCTGTGATAGTTCCTTAGTACGTAGTAATTTTGAAAGAAATGGGAAAAAACGAAAAATGGCAATCACAGGAAAATCGAACACATACTTATATATACGCCATATCTGGCTAAAAAAAAAATAGGCATGGGTAGCCAGATCATCTAGAAACACTTTCCAACACTATAAAAATATAAGTTTTGCGACACTACTTGCCAATTCCTTACGGTAACATGACTAAGTAAAAAAATGCAAAACAAATAAAAAGGGGCACTCGCGGAAAAATGCCCAACATCCTAATATACGGCATCTCAGATAAAAAAAAAAGACATGCACGTGTTAGCCCAACCATCAAGGCACACTTTCTAACACATAAACATGAAAAAAAAATCAATAATATACGGCAATTCCTTACTACGTAGTAAATTTTTACAAATATTGAAAAAAAAAACAGAAATTGGCAACCGCAGTTAAATACCCAATATACCAATAACTACGTCGTATCTGACAAAAACAAAATCACGCATGGGTAGCCAGATCATCTAGACACACTTTCCAACACTAAAAAAGCAAAAGTTTTACGACACTATTTCGCAATATCTTACGGAAAAATGACTTGGCAAAAAAATGAAAAAAAATGAAAAAGGGGTACTCGCGGTAAAATGCCCGACATTCTAATATACGGCCTCTCAGATAAAAAAAAAGACATGCACGTGTTAGCCCAACCATCAAGGCACACTTTCTAACACATAAACATGAAAAAAAAAATGAATAATATACGGCAATTCCTTACTACGTAGTAATTTTTACAAATATTGAAAAAAAAACAGAAATTGGTAACCGCAGTTAAATACCCAATATACCAATAACTACGTCGTATCTGACAAAAACAAAGTCAAGCATGGGTAGCCAGATCATCTAGACACACTTTCCAACACTAAACAAGCAAAAGTTTTACGACACTATTTGGCAATATCTTACGGAAAAATGACTTGGCAAAAAAATGAAAAAAAATGAAAAAGGGGCAATCGCGGTAAAATGGTCCTCGTGGTGATGAACGACATTTTAACTAAAAAAAAAATCATGCACATGGTAGCCAAACAATCCACCAAGACTTTCCACAACTGATAACCTATACAAGTTGCACCATTCTACGACAATTTCATAATACGTAATAACTTTGATAATTATGCAAACTACCTTAGAAGGGTAAACTCGGTCGCGAACGACCCCGACTCGTCTCAGAAATCGGGGAAGGAGTACAGCTACAGCAATGCACATCTGGACACTACTAGAGCGTGTAGGGGAGACACCTCCTGCAGGTCGATCACCCACAAATTCAGTCACGGGGCTGAGTCACGTGAGAAAAACCTGTTTTTTTTTGACGCTCGGGGTCGCGAACGACCCACCGTACCTATCCAGGGTTCCTTAATTAAAAAAAAAAAAAAAAAAAAAAAAAAAAAAATCAGAAATGTTGTTTCTATTATCCCTTACTTCATTATGAATGGCCCTTAGGTAAATAATAATGAAATAATAAGTATATTCAAAGTGTCAGAGTTGAAATGGCAGTAGTACAAAATAGGTAGCGGAGGAGGTAGCATATAAAAATGAATACTTCGGACATTGAATATGCTCTGGAGAACAGGTTAGGGCGTGAAGCCCATTTTTACGGTTGTGTACCCAGTGACCATTTGGTAGACTTCAAGATACCCTTGATAAGGACAAAGCCCATCATACTTATAGTGAATACTCTGCCATCGTATAAGTATCGTGAAATCGGGCACTGGGTTGCATTTATAATACAGAAAAGCCCGGTAGAAAACATAATATTTTTTGACCCATTGGGGATGCAGCCAAAAGATCATTCGGTATACTTTACTGGTTTTCTATGAAGGTATTCTTCAATGAAGTGTTTCATAAATAATATGCGAGTGCAAAATTACAATTCGGCTTTGTGCGCATTCTTCTGCCTACATTTTACGCATAGCGTAAGTCTAAATGGTGTTTGCGCCGCCCTTAGAAAAATCAGGGAACATTTATCCACCACCGACTTGAAGGAAAATGACGTAAGTGTTATTATACTATCTTCTCCATTTAAATTCAAGACTGTGTATGTACATCTGGAAATATACAAAACCTGAATTTTCAATGAAGATATGCCAAGTGCTGAAGAAACGTAATTAAAAATGTTTTCCTACCGCTTTTAAGCGTGCAAATGTTAGGGTTTTAAATGAATGTTTTTAGACCCAGATTAATTTCCCACTAAGTGCTATGTCTTTATTCACGAAATGTTATTTTGCATGTATGCTTCGTATAATAAAAGAAATTAAATTGTAATACGTTTTTTATTACCCATATATGTCAATGTAAGTGATTATTACTCATATATGTTAATGTAAGCGAGAGGCCTTAAAACAAATGGACTGAGAGAGAGAGAGAGAGAGAGAGAGAGAGAGAGAGAGAGAGAGAGAGAGAGAGAGAGAGAGAGAGATAACGGTGGGGGAGGCGAGTGAACTCGCTTGCCTCACGTTGGGACACATCCATAGGCTTAAATTGAAAGGATGTCACTATCTATAGGGTCCAGATAGAGAACTTCATGCCTGGTGGTGACCACACACAGGAGACGCCCCCCTCGATTGCCTCACGTTGGCTCACAAGAGTGTGTGTCTTAGGATTGAAAAAAAAATGCACAGAGAGATGAGTACTTTTCCATAGGCTTAAATTGAAAGGATTGTGGTCAGGGGGAGGAGAGCCTCGTCTGCATACAAATGCGTGTCTAATGATAAAAAAAAATGCGTGCTCGGTAGGAACAATGTCACTATCTAGGGGCATGGGTCATCAAGATAGAGAACTCCATGCCTGTCGGTGACCACAAACACAGAAAACGCCCCCCTAGGGGTCAGGGAAGGGAGGGAGGGGGAAAGTAGGGTGCGTCATTCAAGATAGACAACTCTAAGCCTGCCGGTGACCATAGACACAGAGAACGCCCCCCTGTGGGCGGGGGTTGCAGTAGCCTGGGGGGACGGGGGGGGGGGGGTTTGTAAACAAAACCTTACGTATAAATCCCCAAATGGACTGAGCAATCCTGACAATGGCTTCAAAAAGTGAGTAATCCTGACTGAGTCCTCCTGAAAAAGTGAGCAATTCTGACATTAGCACCAAAAAGTGAACAATCCTGACTGAACAATCCTTACAATGGCCTCAAAAAGTGAGCAGCTGAGCCATATTTCCTACTACTTATACATACAAAAAAATTAAATGGCGTTTAGTGATGTTCAATAACACAGAAAACAATCCTAGCTAAACAGACTTATAAATAGGTACTGAGATGTAAATAGCAAAGAGCTAAGATCAATGAGTTACGTAAATTAAAGAGTTACTTAAATACAAACCAATTGTGGTTAAACATCCAAATCTTCAAAAGCATTTGGAACAGAACGCAACCAAGTGCTGTTTTTTAAAAAATTGTCGACGGCCGGTTGCGTCGTCAGAGCAATGTACTGTGAGCTCACGAAATGAAAAAAAATCATCTACAGAGGAATGAGGTGATGAAGGGTAAAGCATCACAGGGAAATGATGGACTTGTTAGCAGCAATGAATATTTAAGGGTATAATAATGAAGGTTACAAAGGAAACAAAATAAAAAAGAGATGCGTAAAACCCAGAAAATAACAAACAAAAAATAATAAATGGAATTGCGTGGGTGACTAAAAGAAAGCATGGAAAAAATTTCCACAATTATTATTATTATTATTATTATTATTATTATTATTATTATTATTATTATTATTATTATTATTATCATTATTATTATTATTATTATTTTTATTATTATTATTATTGTACTGTATTACAGGGTAATGTAACCTAGGGAAAAAAAACTACTTTTTTCTATAAAAAAAAATTCCGCTCTTCGAAAGTATTATTATTATCATTATTATTATTATTCTCTCTCTCTCTCTCTCTCTCTCTCTCTCTCTCTCTCTCTCTCTCTCTCTCTCTCTCTCGTCACTTTTAGTGTATGTAATTGTCGATAGTTTGTTTATCTAAACAGGATGTTTTTTATTTCAATGATTTTGTTAATAAAAGGTGTATTAAGTGTAAAAAAACATTATTTATTCACTTGAATATATTTCTCTAAAGAAAGTTTATCGATACTTCATCACTTCTATTCAATTCAATTGTATACAGCCCCCATGCTCCTTATTGTGAGAAATTCTTCTCAAAACAATTTAATACAACGTTTTTGTGTATTCATCTGTATAACCATAATCTACCTATTACATTAAGATTATTTGTGTTGCAGGTTTCATATATATATATATATATATATATATATATAAATATTGGCGTGCTACTGTTATAAGCACAAATTGAGTATGAGTTGTTTTCAGATGTATGTAAATGGTAACTGAATACATCTTAATAGTTTTTAAGTCTTTATTCTATAAAAACAACAGAGTTAAACATCTCCATCACTGGAGGAAGCTGGGTTGGTCCAGATGACCAATTCTGGTTAAGTTTAGATATGAACTGACTAAATTATCGATATCACAGATATCGTATGCTTGGTTTACTTTAGCCACGTCACAAAATCGGAAGACACCTGCATCCGGTGACGTCACAAACTTTCACACGATGAGACAATGTGTTGACGTTTAAGAAGAATGTCAATTTGCCGAGGTTTACATAGGTTTGCATTGTATGTCCTGTTTACGATTTGAATGACTACAGCAAATCCCAGGGTTAGCTCCTCCAACCAACATGACATATTACGTCATTTGTTTTAAACATGTAATATTAACTATTCTAATCATTACATAAGCTCGGCCAGCTATCTCAATTTTTTTTTACAAAAATTTAACAACAAGCCGAAACATGGTTATTAGGTGTGACTGGACATACGTATTATTCTTTGTTTAACTTTAGCCATAATCAACCGAGGATGAATGTCCAAATAGGCACATTAAAAAATAATAACAATAATGCATACAAAAAAGATATTACCAAAGCAAAAAGAAAAATGCATGATAAAACCAAGACCATATATATGGTACATTGCTAGCAAATGATTATATGGTACCAAAAAACAAAATAACTTCTGACTTACATATGATTCGGTAACTTGATAAAGAATAATTGTTACCTTTGTCAGAAACAAAACACTCAATTTTTTAGTGCACAAACACGAATTCCTGGTACGTACACGTACCATGGTTTCGTACATATATATATATATATATATATATATATATATATATATATATATATATATATATATATATATATATATAGGGCTGATATATTTTATTAGATGCCCATAGATTCTGTTATATATTTTTTTTTCTTTTCTTTTTTAACATTCCGGCTTATATATTTTTATTAGATGCCGAGAGAAAAAATGATTTATATCCTTTTTTATTTTATTAATTTTTTTTAAATGTTGTTTTAAATGTATTTTTAACAATGCAAATGTAGAAAATTTCTTTAATTACATATTACTAGCGTACTAATCAGCTTTTCATACAAACATCTTCCCGACAAATTACTCCCTTAGCGAATGAGGTGGCCACTCAAACAGCTTTGAACTGGATCAAATAGGGGGTATTGTCGGGGCTAGGCAACTCATTCCTTTTTAGCTGCTTGCTGTGCCATAACCTACGCCAAACAAGGATGTTCACGGCGATAAATATCACCACCGTGAAACACAAACCAGCCAGTAGTATGGGGTGAAGAATTTCTTTATAAGTCGGTGACAGGTGGTCCTTTTCGGTAAGTTTCATCAACCGCTTTGCCACATGTCCGTTGTATGGGAGAGAAAGTGCTGGCATTGTAGAGGTCCACGTGAAGTTCGCGAAGTAGGCTTGTTCTCTGATGATTGTCCGTAGACCAGTCACCATGGAATTCGGGGAAGTCCCGACACAACCATCTGCTGCGACGAAGATATTGGTGAAGGACGTGGATCCGTCAGGGCATGATACATTGAAGCCGTCCTTGTCGTATCGTATCCACGAGCCATTATTCAGTCTGCAATTGAACTCTTTATTGTCAAAGGGATAAAGCCTATCCAGACAATTTTCACTTGTATGGGAGAGAGCACCGTCTAGCACTATACCTAACTCGCATGAATCCATTAAGTTTTTATGGAATTCAAATGAGTCAGCTGTACATATTTTTCTATCCATTGCGTCTGAACAGTGAGTTAATTGATTTAAGTCTTTAATGACCGTATATGTTTCCTTGTCTGGGGAAATCAATACGTGTCCTGTCAAACTGGATATTACTGGATTTGAGTGATTCGTCATGAAAGTCGGAAATGGTGATATCCTGTAAGATTGCCAGGCATCAGAAGAATCAAAGGGAATTGTAATCCTAATCTTGTTATTATCTACGTTTACTGTAATTAGGCTGTAATAAAATTCTAACCTATGTTCGTCTAACAAAGAAACATAGCCTAGTTTATCCCTTCCGTTCTTCAGAATTAATTTTAAGTAACTTATAGGCAACAAATGGGGCGACAATACACCTTTAGTTGCTAACGTGATAGCTTCTACATAATCCTTGGATTTCTCAATGAAATGTGTAATTCTGTTATGTATGTGATCTATCTTTGAATCATAATACGTTAATGTTGCCAACAAATCCTGTACTTCCATAATTTGAACGATATTATCTGAATGTTCATTTAATAAATCCATAATTTTATTTATTGAAGCTAACTGATTCCTTAGTTCTGACATAATCAATTCATCTTTATGAGTCAAGAACTCAATTTTCTTATTTTGATTACCAATTTTAAGATGATTGGAAATTCCTAAACCTAAACTTGCAACAGACCCAAAGATGCTTAATGCAGCATAAATAAACGGATTCCGTCTTTCTTTCTGTTCGTGTCCTACAGTCCACATCAAAAGGTCATAAGCCAAAGATCCTGTCTCGCCAGTCTTATTTTTCAAGTCATCAGATAGCATCTCTGCAACTTTTAATGTTGATCCAAGCAAACTCCTAGTAGTCAAACGAAAATGTCTTCTATGCAACTCATCAAATGATGCAGAAAACCTTGAAATGGCGGTTCTTAAGCTAATGACATCATTCTCTTGAAGAAAAATTGCTTGCATATTCACTTCTACAATTACGTTGGTTGATGTAATAAAAATGTCTTCTTGTCTTTCAACTATATTGCCATATTTAAAATATATATTTTTAGTCTTAGAGCTCATCCCATACGAGAAAAATGTCTGAGCGAACAATATCACTCCCAACAACAAAAAATTCATCTTGGAAACTTGTAACGAGAAAAAATATATGTAATTACTCCTGTATTAAAAAGAAAACTTTTAATCACATAAAACAGAATAAAATTTTCCCTCACTTCTTTTCCTCTCTTTTCTTTTTAATTTCTTATGTGAGCCAATGGTACTATTCTCTCATCTGTGGGTTGGGCTACGTTTTGAATTCTAAACCTATTGGCCGTTAATGTTTCCAAAATGTTAAATGGGCCTTCAAACTTAGGTGTTAATTTATAGTTGAGCCCTTTTCTGACATTGATTTGAATATAGATGTTATCACCCACAGTATATGTTTTAGTTGGTTTCGCTATTTTATCATGATTCCTTTTCATTATGATTTGTGATTCTTCTAAATTCTTTCGAAGGATATCATATCGACTTATACTTGCATTTATACATTCTTTTAAAGGATTTGATAAATTAGTTGTAGGCGTTAATACATGGAAAGGTGTTCTAAATGGGGTACCATACAATGCTTCATGCGGTGACATTTTAATTGATATATGATATGAATGATTCAGAGTACTCAGTGCCGCCGGTATTGCAATATCCCAGTTGGGGTCTGATCCCCCTAGTGTTACCCTCAATATATTTAATATCTTCCTATTTGCTCTTTCCACTAGCCCATTCGACTCTGGGTGATATATCATGGTATTAATCTTCTTTATGTTGAGGAAGTCACACAATGAGGTAAGAAAGTGATTATTAAATTCACCACCCGAGTCTGAGATTATCATGTGTGGAATTCCATGTTTACAAATGTAACACTCGTAAAACTTCCTTGCGCATTCAATCGCAGTTTTAGTTTTAAGCGCTATTAGTTCTGTATATCGAGTTAAAGCATCTATAATTACTAAGAGGTGCTTATTTCCTCTGTCTGACTCGTAAAATCCTGTTAACAAATCTAAATGTATTCTTTCAAAGGGTTGATTGGGCACAGGATAAGCTCCTAGGCTGACAGGTGTTTTCGTATGCCCTTTGTTTTCCTGACATGTGCGACAATTAGCTATGTGTCTTTTTATATCTGTAAGCATTGTATGCCAATAAAACAATGATTTGGCTTTCTGTGACATTAATGAGAACCCAGGGTGTCCATGTAATGGATTTAAATGCAACCAATTCAGGACAGTGGAAATAAGTGAGATTGGTACTACTTCCTGGTCGTTAGTTACATGTGGTGTATTGCGGGTTTTCCTTGTCACAGTCCTACACAGAATATTATCTTTGATTATATAATTCCGCTGCTTATACTTTATATATTCCTTTTCTTTATGATTGCCTTTCAAAGCATTTATAATTGTTTCTATTTTCTGATCTTTCCTTTGCTTAGTCTGTAACAATTAAGCGCTCCTGCCTAAATCTTCTTGTTCAGATATTGTTTTTACAATAGGCATGGATGTTGATATATCTATTAATTCAGCTAAAGGCTCCGTACAAGATGACACGGGGTTGCGTGATAATGCATCCGCAATGATATTTGCTTTCCCAGGTAAATACCCGATTCTTGCGCCAAAATCTTGAATGATCAAATGCCACCGAGTTCGTTTAGGGCTGTGATTGAAGCCTTTAAAGAACTCTGTTAGTGGTTTATGGTCAGTAAGAACCTTAACGGGATAACCGTAAATTATGAACTTAAAATGCACTAGCGAATTAACAATAGCTAGTCCTTCCTTGTCTATTACTGCATACTTACTTTCGGAAGTTCTCAATTTTCGAGAATAGAAAGCTATCGGGAAAAATTGTTTATCATATTGCTGAAGCAATACCCCTCCTACTCCTAAGTCTGAGGCGTCTGTTGCAATGAAGAATTCCTTACCGAAGTCAGGAAATTTTAAGATAGGAGAACTACACAGTTCATCTTTCAAAGTATTAAACGCCTGTTGATGTTGCTCAGACCATATGAAATCTACGCCCTTCTTCGTAAGATCAGTTAAAGGAGCGGCTATTATTGAATAGTTGCGTATAAAACGCCTGTAATATCCACTACAACCCAGAAATTGCTGTATTCCCTTGACATTAGTAGGTATGGGAAAATTACGTATAGCCGACACCTTATCACGGACTACTTTAAGACCTTGGCTTGACACCATGAAACCCAAATATATTAATTCTGTTTTGAAAAAGTCACACTTACTAATCTTTACCCTCAAGTTATGTTGTCTTAATCTCTGTAGTACTAGTTCTAACTTACGTAGATGTTCTTCTAAGGTGTTGGAAAAGATTACAAGATCATCCATATAGGCATGCAATATATCCCCTAACAAGTCTCCAAACACTATGTTAATCATTCTTGTAAATGTTATAGGAGCACAACGTAAACCAAAAGGCATCCGTAAAAATTCATAATGTCCCCTGGCTGTGCTGAAGGCTGTGTATGGGATACTATCTTCTTCTAATGATATCTGGTGAAAGCCTTTAAGTAAGTCCAAACTGGTAAAATATTTATTCTGACCTAACAAAGACAAAATATCGTCAGTACATGGCACTGGGAATCGATCAGGGATCGTTTCCTCGTTTAGACGACGAAAGTCGACGCAGATACGCCATGTTCGATCTTTTTTCGGTACAACTATTGAAGGAAAATTATAAGGGCTGTTTGATTTTCTAATGACTCCTTCCTCTAACATTTTACCTACTTCATCATTTATTTCATTCTGGAATTTCATAGTGAGTCTGTACGAGGGTACATATATAATTTTCTGCTTGTCCTTTAACCTTATTTGATGCTCGATCACATCTGTTTTTCCTAAGGATCCATCCGTAGTGGAAAAGACATCTTGATATTTAGTTAAAAGTTCAAAAATTTTCTGCTGAATTTCTTCGTCTTGAATGTCGTTACTGATTTTATTTTTAATAGATCGCAAAAGGGATTCATCCGCAACTGATTGAGAGTGATTGATTTCAGCAAAGGTAAGAATACGATGTTTATAAACTTCTACATCCAAGATATGTTGATTTTTGTGAATTACTAAAGTGTCATTTAAATGATTACAGACTTCGATATTACATTGCTGATGTGAGCCTACTGTATAAATAGCTTGTGTGACAGACAATCCGTTGGTTTTCAAAGTATCGGATAGGATTAATATTTCAGATCCCGGTAGTGTTTTCTTTATTTGCACTATTAAATTCGAAGGTATGTTTGGTTCGATAGATTGCGTGCAAGATGATATTACGGGTGAACGAGAATTCTGCTGGGTCGCGTATATTATTTCTTTATTAGTGAGACAAGTTATTGGTTCTTCAACGTACGTTACGGTTACATTTGTCGTCTCCTTTTTATCCAAAACTGACTTTAAGGTATTAGAAGACTTATAGAATTTCCCATTGATATACTCGCCGTGCTTGGCAGGAGCTAAGATAATGTTTTGATTTCCCATAGATGGGTATCCTATAATTACAGATGGATACATATTAATGTTTTTTACAACAACAAATGTATCGGCAAACGTGCGATTACTGACTCTGAACTGAATATGAGTTATGCCTATGACGTTTAATTCATTATTTCCTATACCTGAAAGTCTAATTCCTGATTTTTCAATCGGAAAGTTCGAAAACAACAAATGATGTGTCTTCAAATCCATAATATTACGTGGACTACCAGAGTCAAAAAATAACGTAAAGGATTTGTGTTCTAAATTTACAGCATATAAGGTTGGCCGTAACTCATTTTGGCTTATTATTGTATGAATTTGTTGCAAATCTACGGGAGCATGCACTGTTTTACTTAATTCGGCCGTGTGTTTCATAGGAAAATCTATTGTCTCACAATTATCTGATAAAACATTAAATTGATTATTCAATACTATTGATGTTGACATGAATGACCTTGACCCAACATCACTCTCTTCCCCTCTAGAGTTAACTATGTGGTATTTGCTTTGCTCTGCACATTCTGAAAATTAGACTGACCTTGCGAGGTCTGGTTTGACGGCCCAGGCTCAGCGATATTTGAAGAAGTGTTTGTTTGTTTCGTACTCTGAACTGCATTGACATTTGGTTGTTTCTTCTTATTGTTAAAATGAGGATTTTTCTTTTTATTTCCATATGGAACTGACTGTGGAATTGACTGTGTATTTCTAGGATATTGTTGTGTCTTACGCGAGTAACATTGACTATAAGAATGCGTTGCTGTGTTGTGAACTGAGCAAAATTTCGTTCTACAGTCTGCGCTTATGTGACCTTGACGTTTGCAGTTGTAACATGTCACTCCCGCTACTGGACTGTTAATTACGTTCACTGTTTGTGGTTTTGTTTCATTCTTAGCAAAAACTTAAGTTAACACGGGATCGAGATCTGGACACTTGGACATGTGTTTCTTTATCTGTTTATAGACATCCAATTCCGTACTTGCAGGCGTTAACTTCTTATCAAAGCACCGCACTAAAGCTTCAGGCAACATAAGTGTCATGCAAGTTAAATACATTAATCGTAAAAAATCTTTCACGGAGATATTATCGTTAGTAACCCAAGTGGAATTACCTAAAATGTCCTGATATTCATTAAGCCTATCAGCTATGAGAGCTGCTCTCTCAATAACATTAAGCCGATTCATAGTGGCTTGATTAAGTGTATTTCGTAACGTTAACACTACATCCAAGGCTTCCTCACCCCCATAGATCGCGCGTAACCTAACTTTGAAATCATCCCAAGTAACTGCTTCTTGAAATGAAACACCTCTTAAATACGCACTCGCATCCCCCTTAGAAAAATCTATAAAACTTTTAGCTTCTTGTAATTGTACAAAAGGATCCACTATTTGTTTGGCATTTAAATGGGCATCAACGGATGAGATCCATGACTCCACATTTTGTGGCAAGAACCCGTTGACCCGACCTTGAAAAGGAAGGATTGCTGACCTGGCATTTACAAGCGTCACAATTGGAGGAGGATTAGCCTGGCCTACACCACTAGGTCCAGGGGTAGGGCTGACAGGAGGAGCCATGACTGCTGTATTTTTTTTTTCTATCTCTTTGACCCCTTGCAATTCTATCAAAATATCTATATGAGTACAGACGCCCACTGCGTAAACGCATATGTATAATAAAATTCCCCCAACAATGTTACTAATCCCAAAACATTTCCCCAAGAGTTTCTGAAAGAAAAAGGAATTAGCACAAAGAAAGAAAAATTCTAAATGAGAATTCGGAGTTTCCTATAACAAAGTTTAGCAATTCACTCACCCCAGTAATAATCGACTAACGACTTGTGATAACTACACTTCACTGCCCAAACTGGAATGAATACAAAATATCTGTACTTAGCTTATATATGAAGTCGACACGTCCTCTCTCTCTCTCTCTCTCTTGATGTTTTGTTAGCGATGTCTCGTTCTAGTTTCTTGTTGAATGTAGTTCTTCCTGGATATGTCTTGCAATTGTTGAACGCCAGTCCTTGGGTTTCCTAGGATGTTGATTGAAGATTCAGGTTGTATTCTAACGTATGTTGATGTTAGCTTTTCCGTTGGACTTAGTCAAAATTGTAGATTCTTGTAGATAATGTTGAGTTCTTGAAGATCTTCCTCAGGTTATACAGCTTTTATTTTGAAGTCTTGAAGATCTTTCTCTGGTTTTACAGCTTTTATGTTGAAGTCTTGAAGATATTTCTCTGGTTTTACAGCTATTATTTTGAAGTCTTGAAGATTTTTCTCTAATTCTTAGAGTTTAACCGCTGTCTTAGAGTTTAATCGCTGCCACCATTTATTGGCGTGCTACTATTATAAGCACACATTGAGTATGAGTTGTTTTCAGATGTATGTAAATGGTAACTGAATACATCTTAATAGATTTTAAGTCTTTATTCTATAAAAACAACAGAGTTAAACATCTCCATCACTGGAGGAAGCTGGGTTGGTCCAGATGACCAAATCTGGTGAAGTTTAGATATGAACTGACTAAATTATCGATATCACAGATATCGTATGCTTGGTTTACTTTAGCCACGTCACAAAATCGGAAGACACCTGCATCCGGTGACGTCACAAACTTTCACACGATGAGACAATGTGTTGACGTTTAAGAAGAATGTCAATTTGCCGAGGTTTGCATAGGTTTGCATTGTATGTCCTGTTTACGATTTGAATGACTACAGCAAATCCCAGGGTTAGCTCCTCCAACCAACATGACATATTACGTCATTTGTTTTAAACATGTAATATTAACTATTCTAATCATTACATATATATATATATATATATATATATATATATATATATATATATATATATATATATATATATATATATATATATATATATATATATATATATATATATATATATATATATATATATATATATATATATTACAGATTGACTAATATTGGGAATTGTCGTTAGTCAGGTAATTGACAAACGGAATTATGTTATTGTAGTTGTTTTCTATTCATGAGACCGAAATTTTCATGTTTTCGTATTTTGTACGAATACGTTTGTCTTTTTTGCCTGTTATGATGAAAGTTAAAGAACCACGTCTAATTTGCAAATGACACTCTAACACTATTTTGTCTAGATGTGTGTACTACTATGATTTTAGCATGCACTATTTGAAGTGGGATCAAGCACAATAAAGTGTTCTACAAAACAGTAATGTTCAGATACAGTTATTAAATTCATATGTTGTAATACGTGCCGTAGTAGTAGAGAACCTAATAATACTTTGATTAATGCCTCTACATTAGAGGACTAGAAGAGTAGAACTTGCAAGTGTAATAACATCTTGTTTATGCCTTGCCAGAGTAGCCATTACACGAAGTCAAAGATCAGAAGACACAGGAATAATTATTTGCACATTCAGTTCATCTTTTTTTACGCTCCTGCTTAGTTGTGTGTGTGTATATATGTGCACTATATGGGCGTGACGTTGATCATAATTATATTTGCCACACACCACCAACCGGATGATTGCATTTAAAAATATATTCAAAATTACGCACTGTATTTTGAATTAGTTTTTTATATCAATTTTTTTAATTTACTTCAAGGTTTTTGTGTTAATTTAGATCTTGTAGGCAATTTTGTATCCGTTGTAATTGTATAAATTGTCTCCTTTCCTCGTATAAAACCTGAAGGAGACAGCTTTTGCTCAAGAGCCCCGGTGTAAAGGTTTCAAGATACCCCCAGTTTCAAATTACCCCCCCCCCCACCGGTAACTTGAAACCGGTTTCAGATTACCGGGGGGGGGGGGGTTAGTTTGAAACCGGTTTCAAGTTGCCTCCTCTGTTTTCAAGTTACCCCCTCATCAGAATGATAAATAATTCATGTGACATCGCAAATTTGTATCATGCATTTATTGCTGGCTTCGCAGCAGTAGGAAAAGTAGTTTAATTTTGTATTTAAGACCAAATATTGTGTATTAGTGAATTATATGACACGTTAAAAGTCACAGACTGTAATTTAAGGTTTTGTGATAAAGGCGAGGTAAAATTTTATTTTATTTCAGTGTTCGTGTGATTGTCGATATTTTCGTATTTATGACCTAACATGTCATATAATTCGCTAATACACAATATTTGAAGTTACAGACTGTCATTTAAGGTTTAGTGATAACGGTGAGGTAAAACTTCATTTTATTTCACTATGCGCGTCATTGTCGAGATTTTTTTTTCTCTTCTTTTTTTTCATTATCTCCAGTAGATTCCATTCATGTGCTTTAGGTGCAATATGCCCGGAGAAATTGACACAAAAAACATTCAGAATAAATGGTGTTGATTATTTTATTATTTATACAAATGCATATATATATATATATATATATATATATATATATATATATATATATATATATATATATATATATATATATATACTCACACATCTTTTGAACAAGGGCAGCCAACGTGCAGCTTAGGTGTCAATCACCAAAACTCATTTGTGGCGGTGCCGATTCTCCTTAATCCCGTTGCTTTCGCTTCACTAAGACAAGGGAAGGAAAATGACAAATTAGGAGATATGACATACACGTTGCCACTGGGTCAGTTCACTGAGACCTTTAGTCAAATCCTATTAAATGCATGAAGATTAGCTTCCTCATTCACTGTCTTGCACAATAGGCTTCCGTAAAATCCATGGTAAGTTCTCAGCGTCGTGTTTTTCGCCCAGAAGAAAGAAAAATGGCATACAATGTCTATCAGTTTTTTTTAAATGGGAAAATGATAATGAGATTGTTAAATTTGGAATTGGCCAAACAATCAAACGTGTCACAGATGCACCCACAACATTTCAAAAACGACTTTGTTTCAGATTTTCAAGGAAAATTGGGTCAAAGGTATTTAGCATACTGATAACATTATAAAGGAAAACATGAAAATGGTCTGAATTAACTAATTCGTTGAATCTTTTGTGGTAGTACTAACTTCATCAGACGAAGTCATCATAACCACGTTTGCTAACACAACCTTTGTTGTAGAATTTTTTTTTCGATTAATTAAATAAATTCTAAAACAATAAAATCACCTATGTAAATATACCATATTAAACATAGTTAATTAAATCCTTTGTAAAGAATCCTGTCTTTTAATAATCAATCAGAATTGAGAACTAAATTCATTTGATATTAAAATTAAGATTATTTCTGTTAGTATGATAATCGTTTTATAACAATTTTGCTCTTTGTTACATTTAAGAGTTTCGATTTGTCACCATGTGGTTGCAAACAAAAAGAGCGAAGGAAACAATTTGGAGAGAGTATCAAATTAAAAGATTATATTCTTAGACCGTTCAAATCCGGGTGAATGACTAATTAGCTGACCCTTTTCTCCTTTTCTTGGCTCGCCCATAGATTAAAGCGGTCAAGCCAGGTGTGCTTTCAAAATGACCCAAGAGAATTGGCAATGCCGCTATTGGGCTCCGAGTTTGCTCATAAAATGGTTTGACTATACCCATAGATGCAATATAACAATAGAACTCCTTGTGTCCATATATCTTTTTGTCTATTCATATATTCTGTCAGTGATAATGCATAGTAACTTCGTAGTATTTGGATGCTATGCACGTGAAAAATAAAAGCTCAAATATAAATTGCCAACATTCATGTTGTCGTGCAGACAGAATTAACGTTGTGTAAGCTACTGTTAGCTCGATTCAATTTAAACCAGAGGACTTTAAAGATTGTATGAAGTCTCGATTTCTAAGTATTGCTGTTTTGTCATTTGATGAAATGAGTAATAAGAAAGAATGGAGCTATGACAAAGGGGCAGAAGTCTTATATTAAACGCATGGAAATGTACAGGTGACTATGCTGCGAGGTCTTTTTTTTTTCTTTATGATACATTTCAGGTAAAATTCTAGAACATTTCACCACTCAGTTTTTCAATAATTTTCCATTTCGAGATCAACAACAGAGAAAAAAAAATCCATACACGAATCCATCACTTACTACTCTGGAAGATGGTTTAAATAGTATTTGATTTAGCCCATGATAACGCACAGCTGCCTGCCTTTAGGCTAAAATCAGTAACAACAGTTGTGAGATTAACACAAGTTGTGTTCAATGTCATCCATAGAGGGCTATAAAGTGTAACGACTTTACCGTAGTCCAGGTGTTTTCGTACACAAACAACCAATGTAAGTACAGTCGCAGCAAATAGCATGTACTGTATCTTGTTTTATTAAAACTGTTATAATTGCTTACAATCTTGCTTTATTAAAAGTGTCAATTATTTACATATATCATGAATGATATAGTATTTACAACACATACATATATATATATATATATATATATATATATATATATATATATATATATATATATATATATATATATATATTTATATACATATACATATACATATACATATATAATATGCGTATATATATATATATATATATATATATATATATATATATATATATATATATATATATATATATATATATATATATATATATATATATATATATATATATATATATATATATATATATATATATATATATATATATATATATATATATATATATATATATATACGCATATATATATATATATATATATATATATATATATATATATTGTAATGAACTTAAGATTGATTATGTTCATCCAGGATTCTTTTTTTCAGACTAGCTCAGTGCCAAAATACCAGGCAAGAACCAGCAGCGACACAAAATTCTCAAAGCAAAACAACTCTCAAAGAGGGATACAAAAAAACACTGAATCGATCTTAACAATAAAATTTAATTTACAAAAATAGTCTTAAATTACAAAAGTAGTCCTCGAAAAGCTTTCTTAGGAACTGGGAAAACACATACGCTACTTTACAATAATAACACTCGAACCGTCACACGCCTACCTAACTTTTATACCTCAGTCGAAGAGAAAGAAAAGGTGTAGGAGGCAGAAAAATACACACTTTCCCTAACATACGACAGTCAGAGTTGCAGAGTGAAGAAAACCTTAAAATTAATTAATTTCACAATAATTATCATAATACACCTTTAAATAATAATATATCCTAAATTGGCGATAATACTTTACAGGTCACGAAGAAATATCTTAAAAATGCTTGCATAAGTTCTCAAAAACCGCACCGAATTCGTAATTAAAGATTATTATGACACATCACCAGCGATTGTCCTACTTCAGGATCACTAGGGGTGTTCTTGCACCGAGGGGATCACTAGGGCAACGTAAATGGTCTATATGATTTAAGCAGGCGAAGGAAGAACATATACGGTTCGCTTACCGTTCTTCGTCACTAGAAGGCCTCCTCACGACTCCAGGAGGTCAAACACACGGCAACAGCCAGCAGCAGTGGCAGGCAGCAGCACAAGAGCAACATCAATGCTTATAAGGCTAAAATTCATTAGCAGGAGCCTCTCAAATTAAATGGTAGCTGAAGGAGCAGGAACAAATATCTTCAGATAATCAAGCCGTGAAAAATGCTGTAAGACCTCCTCTGTTGGGGAGCCGACACTCTCTGCCCCGCTGCCCAAAAACGCACTCCAAGTAAACGGAGAGAGCGAAAGCATAACTACGTAATGGGGCAGTTTGACAAGCTAAGCACCGAAGACAGGCAGTCCGCTCCACAAAACATGAAAAGCAGAAAACAAAAAATGGTTAATAAACACTATACAAATGAACACAAACAAAACCTTGGCCGGGGATAAAAGAATATTCCAAGAGAACTTTTCGTGACTTAATTAAAACAAATGACAAAAACCACGAACAAAATATTTAAAGTAATTATGGATTGCATATATATATATATATATATATATATATATATATATATATATATATATATATATATATATATATATATATATATATATATATATATATACTTATGATCAATATGTTGATTATACCTTATATAGTATTTGCTTGCAGTATAATTATGTAATATTTCAAATAATGGAAAAAATAACCGTCAAAATCAAATTCCACCTCGTCTCCCTGTCTCGGAAAAATATGCGCCCATGACTGGTAACGGAATTTCCGACATGTATTAGCTAAGATATAAACATAAAACGGATAAAGGCTGGATATTAATAAACGATACCAATAGGTGAAACAATACATGTATTATCATATAACCTAATGATTGTGTTGACCCTGATCAAAAGCAATTTATTAATATTCATAAATGATGAGATCCTGCGTAAAAACGAGGGGGGTAATTTGAAACCAGGGGGGTAGTTTAAAACCGGTTTCAAATTACCTCCGGAGGTAGCTTGAAACCAGTTTCAAGTTACCCCCCCGGTAGTCTGAATCTGGTTTCAAACTACCGGGGGGGGGGGGATAAGATTTGGAGGGGGTAATTTGAAACCGGTACACCAGGGCTCTTGAGCAAAAGCTGTCTCCTTCAGGTTTTATACGAGGAAAGGAGACAATTTATACAATTACAACGGATACAAAATTGCCTACAAGATCTAAATTAACACAAAAACCTTGAAGTAAATTAAAAAAAAAATGATATAAAAAACTAATTCAAAATACAGTGCGTAATTTTGAATATATTTTTAAATGCAATCATCCGGTTGGTGGTGTGTGGCAAATATAATTATGATCAACGTCACGCCCATATAGTGCACATATATACACACACAACTAAGCAGGAGCGTAAAAAAAAGATGAACTGAATGTGCAATTAACTATTTCTGTGTCTTCTGATCTTTGACTTCGTGTAATGGCTACTCTGGCAAGGCATAAACAAGATGTTATTACACTTACAAGTTCTACTCTTCTAGTCCTCTAATGTAGAGGCATTAATCAAAGTATTATTAGGTTCTCTACTACTACGGCACGTATTACAACATATGAATTTAATAACTGTATCTGAACATTACTGTTTTGTAGAACATTTTATTGTGCTTGATCCCACTTCAAATAGTGCATGCTAAAATCATAGTAGTACACACATCTAGACAAAATAGTGTTAGAGTGTCATTTGCAAATTAGACGTGGTTCTTTAACTTTCATCATAACAGGCAAAAAAGACAAACGTATTTGTACAAAATACGAAAACATGAAAATTTCGGTCTCATGAATAGAAAACAACTACAATAACATAATTCCGTTTGTCAATTACCTGACTAACGACAATTACCAATATTAGTCAATCAGTATATATATATATATATATATATATATATATATATATATATATATATATATATATATATATATATATATATATATATATATATATATATATATATATATGAAACCTGCAACACAAATAATCTTAATGTAATAGGTAGATTATGGTTATACAGATGAATACACAAAAACCTTGTATCAAATTATTTTGAGAAGAATTTCTCACAATAAGGAGCATGGGGGCTGTATACAATTGAATTGAATAGAGGTGATGAAGTATCGATTGACTTTCTTTAGAGAAATATATTCGAGTGAATAAATAATGTTTTTTTACACTTAATACACCTTTTATTAACAAAATCAATGAAATAGAAAACATCCTGTTTAGATAAACAGACTATCGACAATTACATACACTAAAAGTGTCGAGAGAGAGAGAGAGAGAGAGAGAGAGAGAGAGAGAGAGAGAGAGAGAGAGAGAGAATAATAATAATAATAATAATAATAATAATAATAATAATAATATTAATACTTTCGAAGAGAGCGGAATTTTTTTTTATAGAAAAAAAGTAGTTTTTTCCCTAGGTTACATTACCCTGTAATACAGTACAATAATAATAATAATAAAAATACTACTACTACTACTACTACTACTAATAATAATAATAATAATAATTGTGGAAATTTTTTCCATGCTTTCATTTAGTCACCCACGCTATTCCATTTTTTATTCTTTGTTTGTTATTTTCTGGGTTTTACGCATCTCTTTTTTATTTTGTTTCCTTTGTAACCTTCAATATTATACCCTTAAATATTCATTGCTGCTAACAAGTCCATCATTCCCCTGTAATGCTTTACCCTTCATCACCTCATTCCTCTGTAGATGATTTTTTCTCATTTCGTGAGCTCACAGTACATTGCTCTGACGACGCAACCGGCCGTCGACAATTTTTTAAAAACAGCACTTGATTGCGTTCTGTTCCAAATGCTCTTGAAGCTTTGGATGTTTAACCACAATTGGTTTGTATTTAAGTAACTCTTTAATTTACGTAACTCATTGATCTTAGCTCATTGCTATTTACATCTCAGTACCTATTTATAAGTCTGTTTAGCTAGGATTGTTTTCTGTGTTATTGAACATCACTAAACGCCATTTAATTTTTTTGTATGTATATCAATTTTTATTAACCAGACAGTATGATTTCTTTATAATTATTTTCCCCTAGAGTTTCAAGAATGATCCTTGTATTTATAAAAAGCACCCTTCAGCGAACCACGTACTCATGGAAATTTGAAGAAGAAGAACTCGAGCTGTTTGAACCAGCTTAGCGCCGGGAGGCAGAAGCGTGTGAGCGGCCCACTTAAAAACCAGGAAGCGTGGAAGGCGGATGTAGGCATAGCCTCTTCATCTGAGACGTCGTTGTAACATAGGCGTCGGTTCGACTACCTGTTGGTCAACCATTTACTAACCAATAGTATGCCTTACTTTGTGCCATTATTCAGAAGATAGGCCTAAGAAGACAAAACACGTCAGTGCAGAAGTGAAGATGCACGTGTTGTTAACAGTTTACAAGATGCTTCCACTTCAACGTCCACAATCAACCCTCAAGAGCGTGAGTACAAATTAACGGTGCTCAACCTTGGCTAAGGAACTGTCCCCCGCCTTTTTTTTCTAGCCTTATTTGACGATGTGCACATTTACTAGGAAGTCATGTTCAAACTGTCTGGTTTAATCATTCGTGGCGTGTCCATTATTATAAGTTATGTTCCCGTTCCCCTCTATCAAGTTTGAAATTTTTGCCCGAAAGGAATGTGTTCAAAGTAGTGAGTAGAACTTATGGTATTATTTCAGTCACCATTTTTACTTTCATTGGTTGATTAGTTATTTGATTATTGATTTACGATTTAATTGATTTGACCATTTTCTTGGCATTTTTTGCCATGCGGTCTTTATTCAAATTTCAATTAGGTAGTTTTGCTGTTTTATCCTGTGTCAGGTGAAAATTCCTGTTGTACTTTATGGAAATAAACGCCATTTTTAAGTTAAAATTATTAACTGTTTTTAACTTGACCTTTACATTTTGAAATGACTAAATGAGTTATCACATGAGGTGAGATATGACTTAAGGGTAAGTTTATATTTACGGAACACTAGAATTTTATTGTAGACCATTGTTCAATGCATAATACAACGATGGGAAGTCTTAACATTGCATAATCTTGATTAATGCAAGTAAGTTATTACTTTCTTGGAATTTCTCAGGAAATATTCTTCTCCTAAACCGTATTAATCTACCAACAATTCTTAATGCGTGTTTCGATGAAGAAAATTCTGAACAATTAAACGTAATTACATCATCATCGGGAACTTTCAAACTTGGTTCTGCGAGTATTTCATTCACATTGACAGACTCTCTGTAAACTACATCTTCTTATTCTGGAAATTGGTTTTGGTCAATGATCCAAGTGGGACCATAAAACCACAAACCTGACTTACTCAAAACAGACATTGAAATACCTCGTGTAACCAAATCAGCAGGAATATCCTTGCTAGAGACACAAAACAATCTGATGCTATGACTGGACTTCAAGTCCTTGATTTCCTTTACTCTGTTAATTACAAACATTTCTCTAGATTTCTCTTAAAATACCCAACTCAAGGCTACCTTGGAGTCACTCCAAACAGTGCTATCTGAAATCTTATCCCAAACATCACTAACAAATGAACAGCTAGGCGTTTGCCTACAGTTAAAGCAAGTAATTCTTGACAGAGAATAGTGAGCGGAGGGCTCAGGGCTACTCGAAACTTGCTAATTAGCAAGTAACTTGTCTGTTTATTGTTAACAGCATATACACAGGCTCCATAAGCCACCTGATAGGCATCAACAAACACATGCAAACTAAATTTACCTCCATTAAAGCAAGATCTAGGGACTCTGATGTCCTCAATAGGTTTGAGTTGGTTTAACAATTCATCAAATTCTTTCTTCAAATCAATCTTCAGTTTACCATCGCAAGTAGTTTTTAGTTCTGTGACAGGCCGAGAAAGGGTTGTGAACTCAAAGGCAGGATGCAATCAACTGAGTTATTTATTAAGGAACACTCTCCTTTATATACAAAACCTCAAGGCAACAGGACATAACCTGTTCGAGAGACAGACAATGTTACAGAGCAAAACCGGAGACATGATCATTCAGGTTCTTTTTAGTGCGAGGGAAGAGCGCAGATACAAGCATAATATATACAAAATAATTATGTACAATTGTGTGACACACGGTTGGTACATGGCTCCCCCCCTAAAAATGACATACTGTACATGTTAAATAGGGCGCCCTGATCTAGAGAGGCGAACTGTAGGCGGGTCATCTGGCAGAAGATAAGCAGGTTTAAGACGATCAATGGAGACCCAGTCTTCTTTGCCCCGAATGTTTAGTAGGAATGCTTTCGGACTGCGTCGGATCACAAGGAAAGGGCCCGTGTAAGGGGGCGTTAGTGGTGGCTTGCTAGTGTCGTTGCGCAGGAAGACGTGCGTTGCAGAGTGCAAGTCCGTGGGTATGTGATGCTTCGCTGGGAGCTTGTAAGTCTGGCGGCACGGAGTAAATTTTCCCACGACGTGACGTATGCCGTTGTCTGATGTAGGGTGATGCCCAGGAGATTCGCTAATGACGTCCACAATTGAGAGGTGAAAGTGGTTCCCCTGTCAGAAGTAATATGCTCAGGGATACCGAATCTTGAAATCCATCCAGAGAATAAGGCAGATGTACATGAGGCGGACGTTGCAGTTTCCATGGGAATGGCTTCAGGCCAACGAGTGGAGCGGTCGATGACGGTAAACAGGTAACGCTGTCCTTGTGATGTGGGTAGGGGGCCTACAACGTCGACGTGAATGTGTGCGAAACGACGCTGAGGTTGAGGAAAAGTGCCCACTCCTGAATCCGTGTGTCGATGTACTTTGGAAGTTTGGCAAGAAGTACAGGCGCGGACCCAATCCTTAGCATCCTTAGAAATGCCGTGCCAAATGAACTTTGCCTTTAGCAGCTGTGCAGTAGAACGGCACGAGGGATGTGAAAGGCCGTGAATGAAATCAAACACCTGTCGGCGCATGGGAGCAGGAATCCAAGGTCGCGGTCTACCAGTACTGACGTCACAGAGGAGGGTGGTGTTGGAGTCTTCGAGGGGAAAGTCTTCCCAATGGAGGGACGTGCAGGATGTCCTATAAGCTTGATACTCTGGATCCTGTCGTTGGGCTTCAGCCAGGGCGTTGTAATCCAATCCCAGTTGAACGGCAGCCAACGTGTTTCTTGACAGGGCATCGGCAACGGGATTCATTTTCCCAGGGACGTATTGGAGGGTGCAATTGTATTCAGCCACGGCGGAGAGATGTCGGCGTTGACGGGCGGACCAGGCGTCAGCCTGTCGAGTGAAGGCGTGCACCAGAGGCATGTGGTCTGTGCGAATGACGAAGGGCGTACCTTCTAAGAAATGGCGAAAGTGACGGACAGCCAAGTGCACCGCCAGCAATTCTCGATCGAAGGTAGAATAACCCGATTCTGCCTTGGACAGTTTTCTGCTGAAGAAGGCCAATGGGCGGGGCGAGCCTTTGTCCACCTGCTCGAGTACTGCACCAATAGCAACGTAGCTGGCATCGGTGGAGAGAAGGAGAGGGGCGTGTGGAATAGGAAAAGTGAGAGCCGCAGCAGTTGATAGGGCCTTCTTTGCATTGCAGAAGGGGACCCCACTTCAGGTCCTTTGGCTTGCCCTTGAGGTAGGCGTAGAGGGGAGCAAGAGTGGCGGCAATGGCTGGCAGAAAACGGTGATAATAGTTGATCATGCCCAAGAATTCCTGCAGAGCTTTGACGGTCGAGGGCGCGGGGAAGTTCTGAACGGCTGCTACCTTCTCAGGGAGGGGATGGACTCCTTCAGGAGTGATACGGTGCCCTAAGAACGATACTTCGTTGGCGCCAAAGGTACACTTGTCGTACCGGACTAAAAGGCCGTTTTGTTGCAGGCAGTCGAGCACGATGCGCAGGTGACGGAGGTGTTCCTCTTTTGAGGAGGAGAACACAAGTATGTCGTCCACATAACATACATAGAAAGGGAGGTCCCCTAAGATGCCATCCATGAGACATTGAAACGTTGCCCCAGCATTACGAAGGCCAAAACAGGAGTAATTGAAGGTGTATGTACCAAACGGAGTGGTGATGGCGGTCTTGGGGATGTCTTCTGGGTTCATAGGCACCTGATAATACCCCTTCAGGAGGTCGAGCGTAGAGAAAACCTTCGCTTTGTGCAGGTAGGAGGTCACGTCGGCAATGTTTGGGAGGGGGTAGTGATCCGGTTCTGTTTGCATGTTCAGGCGCCTGTAATCCCCGCACGGACGGAGGGAGCCGTCTTTCTTCAGAACAATGTGTAAGGGTGACGACCATGGGCTGGAGGCCTTTTGGCAAAGGCCCATTTCCTCCATTTCGGCGAACGTCTGTTTGGCGGCTGCCAATCGTTCCGGTGCCAGACGTCTGAATTTCGCGAAGACTGGGGGTCCCGTCATCTTGATATGATGATAAATACCGTGCTTGGCAGGAACCGTGGGCGTTTGGCGAAGTTCTGGACGGAAAACTTCTGGGTACGACGTGAGGAGGTGGGCGTAGGCATCCGTGGGTGCGCTGATGTGGAGAGCGAGGTTAGAGGGGGCGGGTTGAAGAGGTGTCGACAAGTACGAGTCTGCGTTGACCAATCGTCGGTGGGCGACATCGACCAGAAGATGGAAATGAGAGAGGAAATCCGCACCGAGGATTGGCATTGTGACGTCAGCAACGAGAAACTTCCAATTGAATTTACCGTTTCCGAACGATAATGTAAGGTTCTCGTAACCGTAGGTGGGTATCGCAGATCCGTTGGCGGCTACCAATCGGACGTCGGCAGATGTAGACAGACTAGGTCGTGCCTTCAAGAGTTTCCTTGGCAAAAGAGAACGACAAGAACCCGTGTCTACCAAAAATCGCACGCCTGTTCCTGCATCCTGTAAAAAAAAAGATTAGAAACATGGGAGGCCACCGCCACAAGCGATGGCCTACTTACACGTTTTTTGGCCACTGACAATCCTTGGCACATTTCTTCGCGGTTGCCCCGAATCTGAAGTGGTAGTAGCAAAACTGCGGCGGATGGGAGGTAGTAAGTGGCTGTAGAAGTGGTTCGTTGGGGCGCGAGCGATTGGTGGGTGGTGGGCGGCTTTGTCGCCGCTTCGGCACGTCACGGGTTAGGCGTGTATGTCCTACGGCATTATGTCAGCTTCGGTTGACGTTGAATAGGCATCCTCGTGGTCAGGGGTGGAGGCGTTGATGGAGGTCTTGAAGTGGCTGTCCATAAGGGCGTCGGCTTTGGTCATCAAGTCCTGTAGGGGTAAACTATCGACATCGGGTATGGCAGCGCGTACAGGTTCGGGTAAACGGCGTATCCAAAGGGCACGAAGTAGGTTCACCTCACGAGGAGAGCCGTCTGCGGCAGGTTGAAGGCGAGCGATACTGGTCATTTCCCTGAGGGCAAGCGAAGCCCTTTGGTCCCCCAACGGTTGTTGCGAGAGCTGAAAAAGCTTTGCTATACGGGCGGCTGGCGACGGCGAGTACTGCTGCAAAAGGTATGTTTTGAGGGCGTCATACGCTATTGGGGTGTCTCCTTGCTCACAAAGCCAGTCGGATATTTCTGGGAAGGTGTCCTCGGGTATCGCCGCGAGAGCATAATCCGCTTCGGTGGTTGAGCGAGTCACGCCCCTGATACGAAACTGGACTTCTGCGCGCTGAAACCAAGCAAACGCCTCTCCGCTGGCAAACGATGAAAGTTTGAATGGAGCGGCCGCAGCACCAACTGCCGTAGAGTCCGTCATAGTACCAACGATGAAGGGGCGAGGGGGTGGGGGTGGAAGGCGGTGGGAGCGAGTCGACTTCCGGGATAACCAATGTGACGGGCCGATAGAGGGTTGTGAACTCAAAGGCAGGATGCAATCAACTGAGTTATTTATTAAGAAACACTCTCCTTTATATACAAAACCTCAAGGCAACAGGACATAACCTGTTCGAGAGACAGACAATGTTACAGAGCAAAACCGGAGACATGATCATTCAGGTTCTTTTTAGTGCGAGGGAAGAGCGCAGATACAAGCATAATATATACAAAATAATTATGTACAATTGTGTGACACACGGTTGGTACAGTTCCCATAATTTCTTTACAAATAGTTTTCCCTTGATTGTTACGGGGTTTAGCATTCCTAAAGGATCAAAGATGGTTGAAAGGAGGGAGACAACCTGTCTCTTAGTCAAAGGAATCATCATTGGTATCCCACAGGAGACCATGTAGTTTTACTACATTCAAGTCGACATTATCAGGTGATGTCTATCATTAAATGAACTCAAATTACTAGCCCATTCTCCCAAGGGCATGTTACTACTCTCGAGTTGTAAATCTTCACAATTCTCATAAGTTTTCATGAAGTTATTCACATAAAAGGACTTAATTACTGACCTTGCGATGGGATCTGAGTGATTCTGCAAATGATATTGTATAGTTTGATTAAGCAAAAGGGGCGAGCAAGTAGCTCCAAACTACAAAACCTTAAATCTAAAATTCTTAACATTCTTGAAATCTCGATCAGCAAACCATAAAAATCTCGTAAAACCTATGTGACTTTCATTAATTCCTATTCTAAGGAAAGCCTTACTTATGTCTGGTACTACAGCATATTTATTCGTCCCACGTTCAAAAACTCATTGAGGGACTTGGCTTGTTGTGACTCCCTACTACTAGCATTAAAAACTATGCTAATTGGAGTCGTAGCAGATTCTTTAAATACTGGATGTTGAGGTAAATAATGGTTAATGCCATCAATCGGATGAAAAGAGTTATCCTCTACTTCTATTTCCTCAATAAATCCTAGCTTGACATACTCATCTAAAACAGACTGGTATTGATCAAACATTTCTGGTTTAGACTGAAGGGTTTTCCTAATTGAATACAATTGACCCAATGCCTTCCTATAACCAGTAGGGGGTCTACCATTATTCCTAAATGGTAAATCAACAGTATATTTGTTACCAACCTTCACAATAGTTTCACTGAAATGTTTGATTGTTGCTTGATCATTATAAGATTGTGCATTGTCACCGATGCCAGTCGTATCTAATGACCATAATCTACAAATAGCATCATCATTAAGGGGATTTACAGGAGCAGAGATTCTTGAACAAACTATGGTCTGTGTACCTATTAAAGATCTCATATTTGTTTCATCACTGACTACATTACATGCCCATTTTGGTATAGGACCAAAGATAACAGCACCAGCAGTGCTACTAATTAAACCTACATCCTCATATTTATCATGATAATAGACAAATGCATATAATCAAACCTATGTCACTTAGGGTATCTGATTCAATATATCTATCTGCTAGCTTAACGCCTTGTTGTTGTAATCGCAGATATACGTTACGTAATCCAGGAGTGTGTATGGAAGTGTTGACATGATCACAAACAACAGCATTCAACTTAATACGTTTAGTACCAGCTTTAACCTTTACCCGTACTACATCATAAAAATTAGTTTCAACTCTATCTCCGAATGTAATTAATGTTAATCCCACTCTTTTTATTGGTACTAAGTTCAATTTCTCAAAAACTTCTGTATTAATAAATGTTCTTTGGGATCCGCTGTCTAAGAGAGCTCGAACTGAAATCTGATTCCCTTGATCAGTCAAATGAAGGGTGGCCGTTGGCAATGCTGTTGGTCAGAGAGATACAACACTTTTAACAGCTATTCGATTACTGTTAACATTATTCTGAGAATTACTCTGATTACTAGCGGTAGCTGCTTGCTGAGTAGTATTTGAACTAGGTTGAGATTGAACCATTACTACAGGGTTATTATCCACTCTACTAAGATCTGATCCAGTGCTAGATTGCTATCAAGACAAATTTATGTTAACACTATAAGGATTACGCATTAACCTGACACATAAGAATGCATGATGTTTACCGTTACAGTTGAAACAATTGGTCTTACTGGTACATTCGAATGAACAATGACCCTTTCTTAAACAACCAAAGCACAATTGTAATTCGTAAATATGTGCTCTTCTAGACTCTAAAGTAGCATATTTTGTACAGACTTTGCCACTGTGGTCACCTTGACAAAAGCAACAAAACAAACTGTGTTTCCTAGGAGTGGCTTGAATATTAGTTCTGAAAGCACCATTAGGCAAATGAGCCCGACGTTCGTTTTTTGAACCCTTTTTTGTGGTGGGGGGTTCCCTTAACGATGTTTGATTGTGATGATGTATTGTCATCCGTTCTATTAGGACGTGAAACTTGACTTAATCTCACAATGCCCTCCTTCAATTGACATAAACTAAGTATAGGAGTATTATACCTTTCTTGTAACAATATCAAGGTTTCAACGAACAAGCATTTGAGGATAATTTCCCCTTCAAGAGGATCGGCAGTAGGTTGACCCGTTAAAATTTCTAACTGTCCGGTGATATCATTCCATTTCGTAAGGAAATCCTTTGATTGTTCTGCATCATGCTTAGGATGTGGGTAATTAGATAATTACCGTCTTAAGTTTTGTTCTACTAAACCGTCAATGGAAAAGCGATCTTCTAGTGTCTTCATTGCCACGTCGTAATTATCCGCTGTTAAAGATATACCTTCAATGGCTTCACATGCATTACCTCTAAGATAACTAATCAACATAGTAAACTTGATAATATCGTTCACATCATCCCTCTCATGAACAGATGCTTTGAACATGCTCCAAAACGGAGTCCATTATTCTATTTTACCATCATAAGTGAGTATTGTAATTTGAGGAAGATTAGGTGGCGGAATGGTACGGCCGGGCTTTCTGTTGCGATTCAATATGATGGAGAGGCGATCGCCCATACCTGGTATTTCCTCTAGTAAATTTTTGATATGATGTAGAGCATCCTCAAACAGAATTGACTCATTACTTTGATCTTCAGTAGACTTGGTGACAAAATACTGAAGTCAAAATCACTTGAAAAAGCAATAATAATGTCAATAATGACAAGATAAATCTTCAAAACATCAAAGTAGACAACACTGCTTAAAACAGAAGTAAAACACTTCTATCAACAACTTACTTGTCGAAGTAGATAACACTACTTAAAACAGTAACAACTTACTCATCAAAACATTAAAGTAGACAACACTGCTTAAACACAAATACACAAGTAAAACACTTCTGTCAAAAACTCACTCTTCAATACATTGAAGTAGTGAATGCTGCTTAAAATATAAATGCACAAAAGAAAAACACTACTGACAACAACTATGTTCTACAAAAGTCATTGAAGAACTACTCGTCGTCTCGCTGTAGTGGTTTGCGGACTGCGGCCAGAGGTAGCACCCAAACTGCCTAGTGTCCGAATGCCGACCACACCCCAACGTTCACTACATTAAAAATATAAAGCGGTGGAATACCCAAAAAACTAGGTAACAGGTCAAGAGAATGAAGCTCTGGGCACCACCCCTTGATTTATACTGGGTAAGCGGACCCAGCTAGAGCCTTAGCTCCTTTTTATCTTCCCTCCGCCTTAATCTTGCTGGATATAAGTAAAATTAGAACATTAGGTGAAAGAAAAAAAGACAATGAAAAAACAATACTAAAAAAACAGTGGCTGAGAAAGGGACACCATGGGGAAAGGTTCTGGAATGAAATTCTGTCTTTATAAAAACAAGGAAAAATATTTATTTGTAAATGAAACAAAAAAACATCTAAATCATTCCAGATAATTTCCTAACGCTATACTACTAACATCTACATGTTTTAGTATATGATACACGCAACCGTGTGTATTGCCTGGATGATCCAATTATCTCCACAACAACTCTAATCAACCAACTAACAGAAAATATAACACTGTGAAAATACTGTACTGCAATAATTTTCCCTAAATCAATACTGTCCTTATCAATATCGTCTACCATTAGGCTGCAAGGTTATTTAAAAATTCTTAAATTCTGAACAGTATGGCCGCATACGATGCTGTGCAGGTCTCTGTGGGCTTATGATAGCAATGTCTAGAAAATTTCCATTTGTAAACCTGCACTGTGATAATGTTTCGTTGTCATCGAAACTTTTCTGACCAACAACAATAGTGTTTACATCTCTCATTCTTGGAAGGGGTTTTAGTAATTCTGGAACAATTCAGACTAAACTCGATCACAGTCACTCTCCTCCTAACATCTGAATTCACTTCCTGGGCCTACGACCAGATATGCCATTTCAATAACTCCTGTGAACCATTAGTGTTTATGACACCCTTTAAAATATTTCTCTAAAATTCTACCTGGGTCATTGGTCAATTTCAGAAAACATTGTCAATTACAAGTTTGGAAAGTGACTCTGCAACAAGGGTTCCAAGGTAAGTTCACAGATTTGGCATGAAAGCTGTCCATAAACACTCTGTGTCAATATATTACCACCTAGGTCAGTGATAAGACTAATCTAGTTTCATTGGCTCCAAATTTCGAATCAAGTTACTATGTAGCAGGGCAGAAATATTTACAATTCCAGTCTTGAGTAATTATCCTTTTGGCAACTTCATCTTTCCTATATATATACAGTACTCTGAATAGTCTAAATTCCCCTCCCTATTGAGTGTAGGCGGCTGCTGTCAATACCTGTAAAAAAAAAAAATAATAACGGATTGAGGTATTTTGGGGAGGCGGCACAGAGTGGTATTCAAATAAAGGAAGAAAAATTTTTTTTTTTTGTACGCACAAATAATAAACCTTTTTAGACACAAACCTCTATATATTGTATCGTTACATCTCAATACATTGCTTGTGAACCATGAACCACATCTACTTCAAAGAAATGAGAATGACACTCACCTGATTGACGTACTATTACTTTGGGATGTCGTGTTGGTGTGTGGTTACTCAAAAAATAATGTGCCTGCGTAAAATTCTTCGTATAAGGTCAAAAAATTTAACAATTCAACAATTAAACAATACTGATTTAGATTGATCTTATTCCAAGTTAAAAGAAAATGTCTGAAATAATGTGTTCAGTATTCTGAGTACTTAAAACATCGATAACTAGTATTCTTATGTTGATCCTTACATTATCTGGCTCGAAGGACCAAAAAGGGAAAAAAGCTGTGGTGAAAAAAATTATGGGTAAAGTGCACTGTATACTTAATTTGTTAGTGACTAAAAAGCCGCTACAAATGTCTTTTCGTAACAAACACCACCGCTACCTTTGCGGCTTCCCCAATAAACTATTAATTAGTATAATAGATGTTCAATATTACTAGAGTCATATCAAACAATAGGACTACACTCTAAGTCATTTCATCTACTAAGCAGTCCCTGATGACGTGAACTCATTTCATAAGTTTCAAAATCATGGGGATTATAAGTTAATGGCACTTTAACAAAATTACGACAAGTCCAATGAATAAGGGTAAATCACTACTTGTGACCTTATACACACACACACAACCACCACCGCGACAACCTGATAACACATCGGTTCAAGTGTGAGCCGGGGCTCCTGAGCAAAAGTTGTGTCCTTCGTCTTACATTTAGGTTTTATAGGAGGAATGGAGACAAGTTTTACAATTACAAAGTATGTAAGACTGCCTACAACATTTACATCAACACAAAAAAAAAAAAAAACCTTTAAGCAAATTCAAAGATTAATATAAAAAATAAACTCAAAACACACAGTATGTAATTTTAAACATATTTCTTAAATGTAATTAGCTGGTTGGTGGTTTGTGACAGATATGATCATTGGTAGTGTTACGCCCATACATCTATGGAGGAGCATGAACTAGGTGAATCATGGGGCGAATACTAATCTTGTTGTCTTCTAACCTTTGACCTCAACTAATGGATTCTCTGTAGAGATGTACTGTAAACAAGTTATGTAACACCTTCAACTACTACCACACATTGTTCAACGCATTCGCTGGAAGTACATATATGAATCTTATTATTAAAACTGAGCATCTATTAACATTTTGCAAGCCTATTCTACGGTGATTGACCATACGTAAAATGCTACATACTAAAACCATAGTCATGCATGAAACAAACAATAATGTAAGAGTGTCATTCTCTCATGATATGTGGTTATTTAACTCTTATCTTAACATGCAATACATAACATATTTCTAGAAAATACAAAGACATGCAAATATTGGTTTCAGGAATAAAGACACAAACACGATAACATAATCTTTGTTTGCTGATTACCCGACAAACGACAATTCTCAATAATAAATCAATCAACAACCTGTATGAACACGCAATACTAAACCCCTTACTGTAAGAGGAAGATTATGGTTATACAGATGCATGCTCAAAAATGTTATGTTAAATCGTTGCAGAGGAATTTCTCACAGAACATGATGTTCTTATTTTTTCGCGAGCGAAGCGACCGCATGGCGAAGCAAAAACAATTAGATTTAGGGTAAAACATTTCAAAGAGAAAATATATGTTTTCCTGCAGTAAATGTTGTTAGTTCACCGAATTTGACTTCATTTCAAATATAAGCTATCAGTTTTAGTGAGTGTGTAGTGGGGAACAAAGTAGTCGAAGTGGTTGTTCCATCTGTTTGCAGTTGAAATGAAGGTGAAATTCGGGTAAATCACGTATTTACTGCAGAAAACATATTTTCTGTTTGAATTGTTTCCCCATCCGTAGATATGATTTTACCCATTTTTGCTGGCTCCACAATAAACGCTACTAATGTCTGTTCTAAAGAAAATATTCACGTTTTCTTTTACTTTACCTAGGAGAAAATTATAATAGTGGTATAATACATGGATACCTAACAAGTAGGTTTCATATTAGTATTATTATTATTGTGGGAAATAATTCCTGATTTCCGGACCCGAGCCTGAAGGATAGAGCGCCAACACTCTCACACTTGACAAACTAGAGAACCGCAACGAAGACGGTTTGCTTTCCCTACACACGTTTAAGTCCAAAGATTATTCTATACCGAGACTGTCGGCACCGATATCACCTTGATGTTCAGACGCTAATCCAGGGCGCAGAATAGCAAATCCCAATCAAGTGTGGTTGGACTGAATCAGTTACGTTAACGACAGTTTCACAAAGAGTTAGGGGGAGCAGTACTGTAAAAGTCAAAACGTCCTAAGGACCACCGGGAGGTAATACCGTAGAACATTACAATAAAAGATTGACACCAATAGCTTTAGATTGACGTAAATATAAACTTACCCTTAAGTCATATCTCACCTCATGTGATAACTCATTTAGTCATTTCAAAATGTAAAGGTCAAGTTAAAAACAGTTAATAATTTTAACTTAAAAATGGCGTTTATTTCCATAAAGTACAACAGGAATTTTCACCTGACACAGGATAAAACAGCAAAACTACCTAATTGAAATTTGAATAAAGACCGCATGGCAAAAAATGCCAAGAAAATGGTCAAATCAATTAAATCGTAAATCAATAATCAAATAACTAATCAACCAATGAAAGTAAAAATGGTGACTGAAATAATACCATAAGTTCTACTCACTACTTTGAACACATTCCTTTCGGGCAAAAATTTCAAACTTGATAGAGGGGAACGGGAACATAACTTATAATAATGGACACGCCACGAATGATTAAACCAGACAGTTTGAACATGACTTCCTAGTAAATGTGCACATCGTCAAATAAGGCTAGAAAAAAAAAGGCGGGGGACAGTTCCTTAGCCAAGGTTGAGCACCGTTAATTTGTACTCACGCTCTTGAGGGTTGATTGTGGACGTTGAAGTGGAAGCATCTTGTAAACTGTTAACAACACGTGCATCTTCACTTCTGCACTGACGTGTTTTGTCTTCTTAGGCCTATCTTCTGAATAATGGCACAAAGTAAGGCATACTATTGGTTAGTAAATGGTTGACCAACAGGTAGTCGAACCGACGCCTATGTTACAACGACGTCTCAGATGAAGAGGCTATGCCTACGTCCGCCTTCCACGCTTCCTGGTTTTTAAGTGGGCCGCTCACACGCTTCTGCCTCCCGGCGCTAAGCTGGTTCAAACAGCTCGAGTTCTTCTTCTTCAAATTTCCATGAGTACGTGGTTCGCTGAAGGGTGCTTTTTATAAATACAAGGATCATTCTTGAAACTCTAGGGGAAAATAATTATAAAGAAATCATACTGTCTGGTTAATAAAAATTGATATACATACAAAAAAATTAAATGGCGTTTAGTGATGTTCAATAACACAGAAAACAATCCTAGCTAAACAGACTTATAAATAGGTACTGAGATGTAAATAGCAATGAGCTAAGATCAATGAGTTACGTAAATTAAAGAGTTACTTAAATACAAACCAATTGTGGTTAAACATCCAAAGCTTCAAGAGCATTTGGAACAGAACGCAATCAAGTGCTGTTTTTAAAAAATTGTCGACGGCCGGTTGCGTCGTCAGAGCAATGTACTGTGAGCTCACGAAATGAGAAAAAATCATCTACAGAGGAATGAGGTGATGAAGGGTAAAGCATTACAGGGGAATGATGGACTTGTTAGCAGCAATGAATATTTAAGGGTATAATATTGAAGGTTACAAAGGAAACAAAATAAAAAAGAGATGCGTAAAACCCAGAAAATAACAAACAAAGAATAAAAAATGGAATAGCGTGGGTGACTAAATGAAAGCATGGAAAAAATTTCCACAATTATTATTATTATTATTAGTAGTAGTAGTAGTAGTATTTTCATTATTATTATTATTGTACTGTATTACAGGGTAATGTAACCTAGGGAAAAAACTACTTTTTTTCTATAAAAAAAAATTCCGCTCTCTTCGAAAGTATTATTATTATTATTATTATTATTATTATTATTATTATTATTCTCTCTCTCTCTCTCTCTCTCTCTCTCTCTCTCTCTCTCTCTCTCTCTCTCTCTCTCTCTCTCTCTCTCTCTCTCGACACTTTTAGTGTATGTAATTGTCGATAGTCTGTTTATCTAAACAGGATGTTTTCTATTTCATTGATTTTGTTAATAAAAGGTGTATTAAGTGTAAAAAAACATTATTTATTCACTCGAATATATTTCTCTAAAGAAAGTCAATCGATACTTCATCACCTCTATTCAATTCAATTGTATACAGCCCCCATGCTCCTTATTGTGAGAAATTCTTCTCAAAATAATTTGATACAAGGTTTTTGTGTATTCATCTGTATAACCATAATCTACCTATTACATTAAGATTATTTGTGTTGCAGGTTTCATATATATATATATATATATATATATATATATATATATATATATATATATATATATATATATATATATATATATATATATATATATAAATATATATATATATATATATATATATATATATATATATATATATATATATATATATATATATATATATATATTACTGATTGACTATTATTGGTAATTGTCGTTAGTCAGGTAATTGACAAACGGAATTATGTTATTGTAGTTGTTTTCTATTCATGAGACCGAAATTTTCATGTTTTCGTATTTTGTACAAATACGTTTGTCTTTTTTGCCTGTTATGATGAAAGTTAAAGAACCACGTCTAATTTGCAAATGACACTCTAACACTATTTTGTCTAGATGTGTGTACTACTATGATTTTAGCATGCACTATTTGAAGTGGGATCAAGCACAATAAAATGTTCTACAAAACAGTAATGTTCAGATACAGTTATTAAATTCATATGTTGTAATACGTGCCGTAGTAGTAGAGAACCTAATAATACTTTGATTAATGCCTCTACATTAGAGGACTAGAAGAGTAGAACTTGTAAGTGTAATAACATCTTGTTTATGCCTTGCCAGAGTAGCCATTACACGAAGTCAAAGATCAGAAGACACAGAAATAGTTAATTGCACATTCAATTCATCTTTTTTTACGCTCCTGCTTAGTTGTGTGTGTATATATGTGCACTATATGGGCGTGAAGTTGATCATAATTATATTTGCCACACACCACCAACCGGATGATTGCATTTAAAAATATATTCAAAATTACGCACTATATTTTGAATTAGTTTTTTATATCATTTTTTTTTAATTTACTTCAAGGTTTTTGTGTTAATTTAGATCTTGTAGGCAATTTTGTATCCGTTGTAATTGTATAAATTGTCTCCTTTCCTCGTATAAAACCTGAAGGAGACAGCTTTTACTCAAGAGCCCTGGTGTACCGGTTTCAAATTACCCCCTCCAAATCTTACCCCCCCCCCCCGGTAGTTTGAAACCAGATTCAGACTACCGGGGGGGTAACTTGAAACTGCAGTGGCAGGCAGCAGCACAAGAGCAACATCAATGCTTATAAGGCTAAAATTCATTAGCAGGAGCCTCTCAAATTAAATGGTAGCTGAAGGAGCAGGAACAAATATCTTCAGATAATCAAGCCGTGAAAAATGCTGTAAGACCTCCTCTGTTGGGGAGCCGACACTCTCTGCCCCGCTGCCCAAAAACGCACTCCAAGTAAACGGAGAGAGCGAAAGCATAACTACGTAATGGGGCAGTTTGACAAGCTAAGCACCGAAGACGGGCAGTCCGCTCCACAAAACATGAAAAGCAGAAAACGAAAAATGGTTAATAAACACTATACAAATGAACACAAACAAAACCTTGGCCGGGGATAAAAGAATATTCCAAGAGAACTTTTCGTGACTTAATTAAAACAAATGACAAAAACCACGAACAAAATATTTAAAGTAATTATGGATTGCAATATATATATATATATATATATATATATATATATATATATATATATATATATATACTTATGATCAATATGTTGATTATACCTTATATAGTATTTGCTTGCAGTATAATTATATAATATTTCAAATAATGGAAAAAATAACCGTCAAAATCAAATTCCACCTCGTCTCCCTGTCTCGGAAAAATATGCGCCCATGACTGGTAACGGAATTTCCGACATGTATTAGCTAAGATATAAACATAAAACGGATAAAGGCTGGATATTAATAAACGATACCAATAGGTGAAACAATACATGTATTATCATATAACCTAATGATTGTGTTGACCCTGATCAAAAGCAATTTATTAATATTCATAAATGATGAGATCCTGCGTAAAAACGAGGGGGGTAATTTGAAACCAGGGGGGTAGTTTAAAACCGGTTTCAAATTATCTCCGGAGGTAGCTTGAAACCAGTTTCAAGTTACCCCCCGGTAGTCTGAATCTGGTTTCAAACTACCGGGGGGGGGGGGGGGGTAAGATTTGGAGGGGGTAATTTGAAACCGGTACACCAGGGCTCTTGAGCAAAAGCTGTCTCCTTCAGGTTTTATACGAAGAAAGGAGACAATTTATACAATTACAACGGATACAAAATTGCCTACAAGATCTAAATTAACACAAAAACCTTGAAGTAAATTAAAAAAAAAATGATATAAAAAACTAATTCAAAATACAGTGCGTAATTTTGAATATATTTTTAAATGCAATCATCCGGTTGGTGGTGTGTGGCAAATATAATTATGATCAACGTCACGCCCATATAGTGCACATATATACACACACAACTAAGCAGGAGCGTAAAAAAAGATGAACTGAATGTGCAATTAACTATTCCTGTGTCTTCTGATCTTTGACTTCGTGTAATGGCTACTCTGGCAAGGCATAAACAAGATGTTATTACACTTACAAGTTCTACTCTTCTAGTCCTCTAATGTAGAGGCATTAATCAAAGTATTATTAGGTTCTCTACTACTACGGCACGTATTACAACATATGAATTTAATAACTGTATCTGAACATTACTGTTTTGTAGAACATTTTATTGTGCTTGATCCCACTTCAAATAGTGCATGCTAAAATCATAGTAGTACACACATCTAGACAAAATAGTGTTAGAGTGTCATTTGCAAATTAGACGTGGTTCTTTAACTTTCATCATAACAGGCAAAAAAGACAAACGTATTTGTACAAAATACGAAAACATGAAAATTTCGGTCTCATGAATAGAAAACAACTACAATAACATAATTCCGTTTGTCAATTACCTGACTAACGACAATTACCAATATTAGTCAATCAGTAATATATATATATATATATATATATATATATATATATATATATATATATATATATATATATATATATATATATATATATATATATATATATATATATATATATATGAAACCTGCAACACAAATAATCTTAATGTAATAGGTAGATTATGGTTATACAGATGAATACACAAAAACCTTGTATCAAATTATTTTGAGAATAATTTCTCACAATAAGGAGCATGGGGGCTGTATACAATTGAATTGAATAGAGGTGATGAAGTATCGATTGACTTTCTTTAGAGAAATATATTCGAGTGAATAAATAATGTTTTTTTACACTTAATACACCTTTTATTAACAAAATCAATGAAATAGAAAACATCCTGTTTAGATAAACAGACTATCGACAATTACATACACTAAAAGTGTCGAGAGAGAGAGAGAGAGAGAGAGAGAGAGAGAGAGAGAGAGAGAGAGAGAGAGAGAGAGAGAGAGAGAGATAATAATAATAATAATAATAATAATAATAATAATAATAATAATAATAATAATAATAATAATATTAATACTTTCGAAGAGAGCGGAATTTTTTTTTATAGAAAAAAAGTAGTTTTTTCCCTAGGTTACATTACCCTGTAATACAGTACAATAATAATAATAATAAAAATACTACTACTACTACTACTACTACTACTAATAATAATAATAATAATTGTGGAAATTTTTTCCATGCTTTCATTTAGTCACCCACGCTATTCCATTTTTTATTCTTTGTTTGTTATTTTCTGGGTTTTACGCATCTCTTTTTTATTTTGTTTCCTTTGTAACCTTCAATATTATACCCTTAAATATTCATTGCTGCTAACAAGTCCATCATTCCCCTGTAATGCTTTACCCTTCATCACCTCATTCCTCTGTAGATGATTTTTTCTCATTTCGTGAGCTCACAGTACATTGCTCTGACGACGCAACCGGCCGTCGACAATTTTTTAAAAACAGCACTTGATTGCGTTCTGTTCCAAATGCTCTTGAAGCTTTGGATGTTTAACCACAATTGGTTTGTATTTAAGTAACTCTTTAATTTACGTAACTCATTGATCTTAGCTCATTGCTATTTACATCTCAGTACCTATTTATAAGTCTGTTTAGCTAGGATTGTTTTCTGTGTTATTGAACATCACTAAACGCCATTTAATTTTTTTGTATGTATATCAATTTTTATTAACCAGACAGTATGATTTCTTTATAATTATTTTCCCCTAGAGTTTCAAGAATGATCCTTGTATTTATAAAAAGCACCCTTCAGCGAACCACGTACTCATGGAAATTTGAAGAAGAAGAACTCGAGCTGTTTGAACCAGCTTAGCGCCGGGAGGCAGAAGCGTGTGAGCGGCCCACTTAAAAACCAGGAAGCGTGGAAGGCGGATGTAGGCATAGCCTCTTCATCTGAGACGTCGTTGTAACATAGGCGTCGGTTCGACTACCTGTTGGTCAACCATTTACTAACCAATAGTATGCCTTACTTTGTGCCATTATTCAGAAGATAGGCCTAAGAAGACAAAACACGTCAGTGCAGAAGTGAAGATGCACGTGTTGTTAACAGTTTACAAGATGCTTCCACTTCAACGTCCATAATCAACCCTCAAGAGCGTGAGTACAAATTAACGGTGCTCAACCTTGGCTAAGGAACTGTCCCCCGCCTTTTTTTTTCTAGCCTTATTTGACGATGTGCACATTTACTAGGAAGTCATGTTCAAACTGTCTGGTTTAATCATTCGTGGTGTGTCCATTATTATAAGTTATGTTCCCGTTCCCCTCTATCAAGTTTGAAATTTTTGCCCGAAAGGAATGTGTTCAAAGTAGTGAGTAGAACTTATGGTATTATTTCAGTCACCATTTTTACTTTCATTGGTTGATTAGTTATTTGATTATTGATTTACGATTTAATTGATTTGACCATTTTCTTGGCATTTTTTGCCATGCGGTCTTTATTCAAATTTCAATTAGGTAGTTTTGCTGTTTTATCCTGTGTCAGGTGAAAATTCCTGTTGTACTTTATGGAAATAAACGCCATTTTTAAGTTAAAATTATTAACTGTTTTTAACTTGACCTTTACATTTTGAAATGACTAAATGAGTTATCACATGAGGTGAGATATGACTTAAGGGTAAGTTTATATTTACGTCAATCTAAAGCTATTGGTGTCAATCTTTTATTGTAATGTTCTACGGTATTACCTCCCGGTGGTCCTTAGGACGTTTTGACTTTTACAGTACTGCTCCCCCTAACTCTTTGTGAAACTGTCGTTAACGTAACTGATTCAGTCCAACCACACTTGATTGGGATTTGCTATTCTGCGCCCTGGATTAGCGTCTGAACATCAAGGTGATATCGGTGCCGACAGTCTTGGTATAGAATAATCTTTGGACTTAAACGTGTGTAGGGAAAGCAAACCGTCTTCGTTGCGGTTCTCTAGTTTGTCAAGTGTGAGAGTGTTGGCGCTCTATCCTTCAGGCTCGGGTCCGGAAATCAGGAATTATTTCCCACAATAATAATAATACTAATATGAAACCTACTTGTTAGGTATCCATGTATTATACCACTATTATAATTTTCTCCTAGGTAAAGTAAAAGAAAACGTGAATATTTTCTTTAGAACAGACATTAGTAGCGTTTATTGTGGAGCCAGCAAAAATGGGTAAAATCATATCTACGGATGGGGAAACAATTCAAACAGAAAATATGTTTTCTGCAGTAAATACGTGATTTACCCGAATTTCACCTTCATTTCAACTGCAAACAGATGGAACAACCACTTCGACTACTTTGTTCCCCACTACACACTCACTAAAACTGATAGCTTATATTTGAAATGAAGTCAAATTCGGTGAACTAACAACATTTACTGCAGGAAAACATATATTTTCTCTTTGAAATGTTTTACCCTAAATCTAATTGTTTTTGCTTCGCCATGCGGTCGCTTCGCTCGCGAAAAAATAAGAACATCATGTTCTGTGAGAAATTCCTCTGCAACGATTTAACATAACATTTTTGAGCATGCATCTGTATAACCATAATCTTCCTCTTACAGTAAGGGGTTTAGTATTGCGTGTTCATACAGGTTGTTGATTGATTTATTACTGAGAATTGTCGTTTGTCGGGTAATCAGCAAACAAAGATTATGTTATCGTGTTTGTGTCTTTATTCCTGAAACCAATATTTGCATGTCTTTGTATTTTCTAGAAATATGTTATGTATTGCATGTTAAGATAAGAGTTAAATAACCACATATCATGAGAGAATGACACTCTTACATTATTGTTTGTTTCATGCATGACTATGGTTTTAGTATGTAGCATTTTACGTATGGTCAATCACCGTAGAATAGGCTTGCAAAATGTTAATAGATGTTCAGTTTTAATAATAAGATTCATATATGTACTTCCAGCGAATGCGTTGAACAATGTGTGGTAGTAGTTGAAGGTGTTACATAACTTGTTTACATCTCTACAGAGAATCCATTAGTTGAGGTCAAAGGTTAGAAGACAACAAGATTAGTATTCGCCCCATGATTCACCTAGTTCATGCTCCTCCATAGATGTATGGGCGTAACACTACCAATGATCATATCTGTCACAAACCACCAACCAGCTAATTACATTTAAGAAATATGTTTAAAATTACATACTGTGTGTTTTGAGTTTATTTTTTATATTAATCTTTGAATTTGCTTAAAGTTTTTTTTTTTTTTGTGTTGATGTAAATGTTGTAGGCAGTCTTACATACTTTGTAATTGTAAAACTTGTCTCCATTCCTCCTATAAAACCTAAATGTAAGACGAAGGACACAACTTTTGCTCAGGAGCCCCGGCTCACACTTGAACCGATGTGTTATCAGGTTGTCGCGGTGGTGGTTGTGTGTGTGTGTATAAGGTCACAAGTAGTGATTTACCCTTATTCATTGGACTTGTCGTAATTTTGTTAAAGTGCCATTAACTTATAATCCCCATGATTTTGAAACTTATGAAATGAGTTCACGTCATCAGGGACTGCTTAGTAGATGAAATGACTTAGAGTGTAGTCCTATTGTTTGATATGACTCTAGTAATATTGAACATCTATTATACTAATTAATAGTTTATTGGGGAAGCCGCAAAGGTAGCGGTGGTGTTTGTTACGAAAAGACATTTGTAGCGGCTTTTTAGTCACTAACAAATTAAGTATACAGTGCACTTTACCCATAATTTTTTTCACCACAGCTTTTTTCCCTTTTTGGTCCTTCGAGCCAGATAATGTAAGGATCAACATAAGAATACTAGTTATCGATGTTTTAAGTACTCAGAATACTGAACACATTATTTCAGACATTTTTTTTTAACTTGGAATAAGATCAATCTAAATCAGTATTGTTTAATTGTTGAATTGTTAAATTTTTTGACCTTATACGAAGAATTTTACGCAGGCACATTATTTTTTGAGTAACCACACACCAACACGACATCCCAAAGTAATAGTACGTCAATCAGGTGAGTGTCATTCTCATTTCTTTGAAGTAGATGTGGTTCATGGTTCACAAGCAATGTATTGAGATGTAACGATACAATATATAGAGGTTTGTGTCTAAAAAGGTTTATTATTTGTGCGTACAAAAAAAAAAGATTTTTTCTTCCTTTATTTGAATACCACTCTGTGCCGCCTCCCCAAAATACCTCAATCCGTTATTATTTTTTTTTTTTACAGGTATTGACAGCAGCCGCCTACACTCAATAGGGAGGGGAATTTAGACTATTCAGAGTACTGTATATATATAGGAAAGATGAAGTTGCCAAAAGGATAATTACTCAAGACTGGAATTGTAAATATTTCTGCCCTGCTACATAGTAACTTGATTCGAAATTTGGAGCCAATGAAACTAGATTAGTCTTATCACTGACCTAGGTGGTAATATATTGACACAGAGTGTTTATGGACAGCTTTCATGCCAAATCTGTGAACTTACCTTGGAACCCTTGTTGCAGAGTCACTTTCCAAACTTGTAATTGACAATGTTTTCTGAAATTGACCAATGACCCAGGTAGAATTTTAGAGAAATATTTTAAAGGGTGTCTTAAACACTAATGGTTCACAGGAGTTATTGAAATGGCATATCTGGTCGTAGGCCCAGGAAGTGAATTCAGATGTTAGGAGGAGAGTGACTGTGATCGAGTTTAGTCTGAATTGTTCCAGAATTACTAAAACCCCTTCCAAGAATGAGAGATGTAAACACTATTGTTGTTGGTCAGAAAAGTTTCGATGACAACGAAACATTATCACAGTGCAGGTTTACAAATGGAAATTTTCTAGACATTGCTATCATAAGCCCACAGAGACCTGCACAGCATCGTATGCGGCCATACTGTTCAGAATTTAAGAATTTTTAAATAACCTTGCAGCCTAATGGTAGACGATATTGATAAGGACAGTATTGATTTAGGGAAAATTATTGCAGTACAGTATTTTCACAGTGTTATATTTTCTGTTAGTTGGTTGATTAGAGTTGTTGTGGAGATAATTGGATCATCCAGGCAATACACACGGTTGCGTGTATCATATACTAAAACATGTAGATGTTAGTAGTATAGCGTTAGGAAATTATCTGGAATGATTTAGATGTTTTTTTGTTTCATTTACAAATAAATATTTTTCCTTGTTTTTATAAAGACAGAATTTCATTCCAGAACCTTTCCCCATGGTGTCCCTTTCTCAGCCACTGTTTTTTTAGTATTGTTTTTTCATTGTCTTTTTTTCTTTCACCTAATGTTCTAATTTTACTTATATCCAGCAAGATTAAGGCGGAGGGAAGATAAAAAGGAGCTAAGGTTCTAGCTGGGTCCGCTTACCCAGTATAAATCAAGGGGTGGTGCCCAGAGCTTCATTCTCTTGACCTGTTACCTAGTTTTTTGGGTATTCCACCGCTTTATATTTTTAATGTAGTGAACGTTGGGGTGTGGTCGGCATTCGGACACTAGGCAGTTTGGGTGCTACCTCTGGCCGCAGTCCGCAAACCACTACAACGAGACGACGAGTAGTTCTTTAATGACTTTTGTAGAACATAGTTGTTGTCAGTAGTGTTTTTCTTTTGTGCATTTATATTTTAAGCAGCATTCACTACTTCAATGTATTGAAGAGTGAGTTTTTGACAGAAGTGTTTTACTTGTGTATTTGTGTTTAAGCAGTGTTGTCTACTTTAATGTTTTGATGAGTAAGTTGTTACTGTTTTAAGTAGTGTTATCTACTTCGACAAGTAAGTTGTTGATAGAAGTGTTTTACTTCTGTTTTAACCAGTGTTGTCTACTTTGATGTTTTGAAGATTTATCTTGTCATTATTGACATTATTATTGCTTTTTCAAGTGATTTTGACTTCAGTATTTTGTCACCAAGTCTACTGAAGATCAAAGTAATGAGTCAATTCTGTTTGAGGTTGCTCTACATCATATCAAAAATTTACTAGAGGAAATACCAGGTATGGGCGATCGCCTCTCCATCATATTGAATCGCAACAGAAAGCCCGGCCGTACCATTCCGCCACCTAATCTTCCTCAAATTACAATACCCACTTATGATGGTAAAATAGAATAATGGACTCCGTTTTGGAGCATGTTCAAAGCATCTGTTCATGAGAGGGATGATGTGAACGATATTATCAAGTTTACTATGTTGATTAGTTATCTTAGAGGTAATGCATGTGAAGCCATTGAAGGTATATCTTTAACAGCGGATAATTACGACGTGGCAATCAAGACACTAGAAGATCGCTTTTCCATTGACGGTTTAGTAGAACAAAACTTAAGACGGTAATTATCTAATTACCCACATCCTAAGCATGATGCAGAACAATCAAAGGATTTCCTTACGAAATGGAATGATATCACCGGACAGTTAGAAACTTTAACGGGTCAACCTACTGCCGATCCTCTTGAAGGGGAAATTATCCTCAAATGCTTGTTCGATGAAACCTTGATATTGTTACAAGAAAGGTATAATACTCCTATACTTAGTTTATGTCAATTGAAGGAGGGCATTGTGAGATTAAGTCAAGTTTCACGTCCTAATAGAACGGATGACAATACATCATCACAATCAAACATCGTTAAGGGAACCCCCCACCACAAAAAAGGGTTCAAAAAACGAACGTCGGGCTCATTTGCCTAATGGTGCTTTCAGAACTAATATTCAAGCCACTCCTAGGAAACACAGTTTGTTTTGTTGCTTTTGTCAAGGTGACCACAGTGGCAAAGTCTGTACAAAATATGCTACTTTAGAGTCTAGAAGAGCACATATTTACGAATTACAATTGTGCTTTGGTTGTTTAAGAAAGGGTCATTGTTCATTCGAATGTACCAGTAAGACCAATTGTTTCAACTGTAACGGTAAACATCATGCATTCTTATGTGTCAGGTTAATGCGTAATCCTTATAGTGTTAACATAAATTTGTCTTGATAGCAATCTAGCACTGGATCAGATCTTAGTAGAGTGGATAATAACCCTGTAGTAACGGTTCAATCGCAACCTAGTTCAAATACTACTCAGCAAGCAGCTACCGCTAGTAATCAGAGTAATTCTCAGAATAATGTTAACAGTAATCGAATAGCTGTTAAAAGTGTTGTATCTCTCTGACCAACAGCATTGCCAACGGCCACCCTTCATTTGACTAATCAAGGGAATCAGATTTCAGTTCGAGCTCTCTTAGACAGCGGATCCCAAAGAACATTTATTAATACAGAAGTTTTTGAGAAATTGAACTTAGTACCAATAAAAAGAGTGGGATTAACATTAATTACATTCGGAGATAGAGTTGAAACTAATTTTTATGATGTAGTACGGGTAAAGGTTAAAGCTGGTACTAAACGTATTAAGTTGAATGCTGTTGTTTGTGATCATGTCAACACTTCCATACACACTCCTGGATTACGTAACGTATATCTGCGATTACAACAACAAGGCGTTAAGCTAGCAGATAGATATATTGAATCAGATACCCTAAGTGACATAGGTTTGATTATATGCATTTGTCTATTATCATGATAAATATGAGGATGTAGGTTTAATTAGTAGCACTGCTGGTGCTGTTATCTTTGGTCCTATACCAAAATGGGCATGTAATGTAGTCAGTGATGAAACAAATATGAGATCTTTAATAGGTACACAGACCATAGTTTGTTCAAGAATCTCTGCTCCTGTAAATCCCCTTAATGATGATGCTATTTGTAGATTATGGTCATTAGATACGACTGGCATCGGTGACAATGCACAATCTTATAATGATCAAGCAACAATCAAACATTTCAGTGAAACTATTGTGAAGGTTGGTAACAAATATACTGTTGATTTACCATTTAGGAATAATGGTAGACCCCCTACTGGTTATAGGAAGGCATTGGGTCAATTGTATTCAATTAGGAAAACCCTTCAGTCTAAACCAGAAATGTTTGATCAATACCAGTCTGTTTTAGATGAGTATGTCAAGCTAGGATTTATTGAGGAAATAGAAGTAGAGGATAACTCTTTTCATCCGATTGATGGCATTAACCATTATTTACCTCAACATCCAGTATTTAAAGAATCTGCTACGACTCCAATTAGCATAGTTTTTAATGCTAGTAGTAGGGAGTCACAACAAGCCAAGTCCCTCAATGAGTTTTTGAACGTGGGACGAATAAATATGCTGTAGTACCAGACATAAGTAAGGCTTTCCTTAGAATAGGAATTAATGAAAGTCACATAGGTTTTACGAGATTTTTATGGTTTGCTGATCGAGATTTCAAGAATGTTAAGAATTTTAGATTTAAGGTTTTGTAGTTTGGAGCTACTTGCTCGCCCCTTTTGCTTAATCAAACTATACAATATCATTTGCAGAATCACTCAGATCCCATCGCAAGGTCAGTAATTAAGTCCTTTTATGTGAATAACTTCATGAAAACTTATGAGAATTGTGAAGATTTACAACTCGAGAGTAGTAACATGCCCTTGGGAGAATGGGCTAGTAATTTGAGTTCATTTAATGATAGACATCACCTGATAATGTCGACTTGAATGTAGTAAAACTACATGGTCTCCTGTGGGATACCAATGATGATTCCTTTGACTAAGAGACAGGTTGTCTCCCTCCTTTCAACCATCTTTGATCCTTTAGGAATGCTAAACCCCGTAACAATCAAGGGAAAACTATTTGTAAAGAAATTATGGGAACTGTACCAACCGTGTGTCACACAATTGTACATAATTATTTTGTATATATTATGCTTGTATCTGCGCTCTTCCCTCGCACTAAAAAGAACCTGAATGATCATGTCTCCGGTTTTGCTCTGTAACATTGTCTGTCTCTCGAACAGGTTATGTCCTGTTGCCTTGAGGTTTTGTATATAAAGGAGAGTGTTTCTTAATAAATAACTCAGTTGATTGCATCCTGCCTTTGAGTTCACAACCCTCTATCGGCCCGTCACATTGGTGATCCCGGAAGTCGACTCGCTCCCACCGCCTTCCACCCCCACCCCCTCGCCCCTTCATCGTTGGTACTATGACGGACTCTACGGCAGTTGGTGCTGCGGCCGCTCCATTCAAACTTTCATCGTTTGCCAGCGGAGAGGCGTTTGCTTGGTTTCAGCGCGCAGAAGTCCAGTTTCGTATCAGGGGCGTGACTCGCTCAACCACCGAAGCGGATTATGCTCTCGCGGCGATACCCGAGGACACCTTCCCAGAAATATCCGACTGGCTTTGTGAGCAAGGAGACACCCCAATAGCGTATGACGCCCTCAAAACATACCTTTTGCAGCAGTACTCGCCGTCGCCAGCCGCCCGTATAGCAAAGCTTTTTCAGCTCTCGCAACAACCGTTGGGGGACCAAAGGGCTTCGCTTGCCCTCAGGGAAATGACCAGTATCGCTCGCCTTCAACCTGCCGCAGACGGCTCTCCTCGTGAGGTGAACCTACTTCGTGCCCTTTGGATACGCCGTTTACCCGAACCTGTACGCGCTGCCATACCCGATGTCGATAGTTTACCCCTACAGGACTTGATGACCAAAGCCGACGCCCTTATGGACAGCCACTTCAAGACCTCCATCAACGCCTCCACCCCTGACCACGAGGATGCCTATTCAACGTCAACCGAAGCTGACATAATGCCGTAGGACATACACGCCTAACCCGTGACGTGCCGAAGCGGCGACAAAGCCGCCCACCACCCACCAATCGCTCGCGCCCCAACGAACCACTTCTACAGCCACTTACTACCTCCCATCCGCCGCAGTTTTGCTACTACCACTTCAGATTCGGGGCAACCGCGAAGAAATGTGCCAAGGATTGTCAGTGGCCAAAAAACGTGTAAGTAGGCCATCGCTTGTGGCGGTGGCCTCCCATGTTTCTAATCTTTTCTTTTTACAGGATGCAGGAACAGGCGTGCGATTTTTGGTAGACACGGGTTCTTGTCGTTCTCTTTTGCCAAGGAAACTCTTGAAGGCACGACCTAGTCTGTCTACATCTGCCGACGTCCGATTGGTAGCCGCCAACGGATCTGCGATACCCACCTACGGTTACGAGAACCTTACATTATCGTTCGGAAACGGTAAATTCAATTGGAAGTTTCTCGTTGCTGACGTCACAATGCCAATCCTCGGTGCGGATTTCCTCTCTCATTTCCATCTTCTGGTCGATGTCGCCCACCGACGATTGGTCAACGCAGACTCGTACTTGTCGACACCTCTTCAACCCGCCCCCTCTAACCTCGCTCTCCACATCAGCGCACCCACGGATGCCTACGCCCACCTCCTCACGTCGTACCCAGAAGTTTTCCGTCCAGAACTTCGCCAAACGCCCACGGTTCCTGCCAAGCACGGTATTTATCATCATATCAAGATGACGGGACCCCCAGTCTTCGCGAAATTCAGACGTCTGGCACCGGAACGATTGGCAGCCGCCAAACAGACGTTCGCCGAAATGGAGGAAATGGGCCTTTGCCAAAAGGCCTCCAGCCCATGGTCGTCACCCTTACACATTGTTCTGAAGAAAGACGGCTCCCTCCGTCCGTGCGGGGATTACAGGCGCCTGAACATGCAAACAGAACCGGATCACTACCCCCTCCCAAACATTGCCGACGTGACCTCCTACCTGCACAAAGCGAAGGTTTTCTCTACGCTCGACCTCCTGAAGGGGTATTATCAGGTGCCTATGAACCCAGAAGACATCCCCAAGACCGCCATCACCACTCCGTTTGGTACATACACCTTCAATTACTCCTGTTTTGGCCTTCGTAATGCTGGGGCAACGTTTCAATGTCTCATGGATGGCATCTTAGGGGACCTCCCTTTCTATGTATGTTATGTGGACGACATACTTGTGTTCTCCTCCTCAAAAGAGGAACACCTCCGTCACCTGCGCATCGTGCTCGACTGCCTGCAACAAAACGGCCTTTTAGTCCGGTACGACAAGTGTACCTTTGGCGCCAACGAAGTATCGTTCTTAGGGCACCGTATCACTCCTGAAGGAGTCCATCCCCTCCCTGAGAAGGTAGCAGCCGTTCAGAACTTCCCCGCGCCCTCGACCGTCAAAGCTCTGCAGGAATTCTTGGGCATGATCAACTATTATCACCGTTTTCTGCCAGCCATTGCCGCCACTCTTGCTCCCCTCTACGCCTACCTCAAGGGCAAGCCAAAGGACCTGAAGTGGGGTCCCCTTCTGCAATGCAAAGAAGGCCCTATCAACTGCTGCGGCTCTCACTTTTCCTATTCCACACGCCCCTCTCCTTCTCTCCACCGATGCCAGCTACGTTGCTATTGGTGCAGTACTCGAGCAGGTGGACAAAGGCTCGCCCCGCCCATTGGCCTTCTTCAGCAGAAAACTGTCCAAGGCAGAATCGGGTTATTCTACCTTCGATCGAGAATTGCTGGCGGTGCACTTGGCTGTCCGTCACTTTCGCCATTTCTTAGAAGGTACGCCCTTCGTCATTCGCACAGACCACATGCCTCTGGTGCACGCCTTCACTCGACAGGCTGACGCCTGGTCCGCCCGTCAACGCCGACATCTCTCCGCCGTGGCTGAATACAATTGCACCCTCCAATACGTCCCTGGGAAAATGAATCCCGTTGCCGATGCCCTGTCAAGAAACACGTTGGCTGCCGTTCAACTGGGATTGGATTACAACGCCCTGGCTGAAGCCCAACGACAGGATCCAGAGTATCAAGCTTATAGGACATCCTGCACGTCCCTCCATTGGGAAGACTTTCCCCTCGAAGACTCCAACACCACCCTCCTCTGTGACGTCAGTACTGGTAGACCGCGACCTTGGATTCCTGCTCCCATGCGCCGACAGGTGTTTGATTTCATTCACGGCCTTTCACATCCCTCGTGCCGTTCTACTGCACAGCTGCTAAAGGCAAAGTTCATTTGGCACGGCATTTCTAAGGATGCTAAGGATTGGGTCCGCGCCTGTACTTCTTGCCAAACTTCCAAAGTACATCGACACACGGATTCAGGAGTGGGCACTTTTCCTCAACCTCAGCGTCGTTTCGCACACATTCACGTCGACGTTGTAGGCCCCCTACCCACATCACAAGGACAGCGTTACCTGTTTACCGTCATCGACCGCTCCACTCGTTGGCCTGAAGCCATTCCCATGGAAACTGCAACGTCCGCCTCATGTACATCTGCCTTATTCTCTGGATGGATTTCAAGATTCGGTATCCCTGAGCATATTACTTCTGACAGGGGAACCACTTTCACCTCTCAATTGTGGACGTCATTAGCGAATCTCCTGGGCATCACCCTACATCAGACAACGGCATACGTCACGTCGTGGGAAAATTTACTCCGTGCCGCCAGACTTACAAGCTCCCAGCGAAGCATCACATACCCACGGACTTGCACTCTGCAACGCACGTCTTCCTGCGCAACGACACTAGCAAGCCACCACTAACGCCCCCTTACACGGGCCCTTTCCTTGTGATCCGACGCAGTCCGAAAGCATTCCTACTAAACATTCGGGGCAAAGAAGACTGGGTCTCCATTGATCGTCTTAAACCTGCTTATCTTCTGCCAGATGACCCGCCTACAGTTCGCCTCTCTAGATCAGGGCGCCCTATTTAACATGTACAGTATGTCATTTTTAGGGGGGGAGCCATGTACCAACCGTGTGTCACACAATTGTACATAATTATTTTGTATATATTATGCTTGTATCTGCGCTCTTCCCTCGCACTAAAAAGAACCTGAATGATCATGTCTCCGGTTTTGCTCTGTAACATTGTCTGTCTCTCGAACAGGTTATGTCCTGTTGCCTTGAGGTTTTGTATATAAAGGAGAGTGTTCCTTAATAAATAACTCAGTTGATTGCATCCTGCCTTTGAGTTCACAACCCTTTCTCGGCCTGTCACAGAACTAAAAACTACTTGCGATGGTAAACTGAAGATTGATTTGAAGAAAGAATTTGATGAATTGTTAAACCAACTCAAACCTATTGAGGACATCAGAGTCCCTAGATCTTGCTTTAATGGAGGTAAATTTAGTTTGCATGTGTTTGTTGATGCCTATCAGGTGGCTTATGGAGCCTGTGTATATGCTGTTAACAATAAACAGACAAGTTACTTGCTAATTAGCAAGTTTCGAGTAGCCCTGAGCCCTCCGCTCACTATTCTCTGTCAAGAATTACTTGCTTTAACTGTAGGCAAACGCCTAGCTGTTCATTTGTTAGTGATGTTTGGGATAAGATTTCAGATAGCACTGTTTGGAGTGACTCCAAGGTAGCCTTGAGTTGGGTATTTTAAGAGAAATCTAGAGAAATGTTTGTAATTAACAGAGTAAAGGAAATCAAGGACTTGAAGTCCAGTCATAGCATCAGATTGTTTTGTGTCTCTAGCAAGGATATTCCTGCTGATTTGGTTACACGAGGTATTTCAATGTCTGTTTTGAGTAAGTCAGGTTTGTGGTTTTATGGTCCCACTTGGATCATTGACCAAAACCAATTTCCAGAATAAGAAGATGTAGTTTACAGAGAGTCTGTCAATGTGAATGAAATACTCGCAGAACCAAGTTTGAAAGTTCCCGATGATGATGTAATTACGTTTAATTGTTCAGAATTTTCTTCATCGAAACACGCATTAAGAATTGTTGGTAGATTAATACGGTTTAGGAGAAGAATATTTCCTGAGAAATTCCAAGAAAGTAATAACTTACTTGCATTAATCAAGATTATGCAATGTTAAGACTTCCCATCGTTGTATTATGCATTGAACAATGGTCTACAATAAAATTCTAGTGTTCCGTAAATATAAACTTACCCTTAAGTCATATCTCACCTCATGTGATAACTCATTTAGTCATTTCAAAATGTAAAGGTCAAGTTAAAAACAGTTAATAATTTTAACTTAAAAATGGCGTTTATTTCCATAAAGTACAACAGGAATTTTCACCTGACACAGGATAAAACAGCAAAACTACCTAATTGAAATTTGAATAAAGACCGCATGGCAAAAAATGCCAAGAAAATGGTCAAATCAATTAAATCGTAAATCAATAATCAAATAACTAATCAACCAATGAAAGTAAAAATGGTGACTGAAATAATACCATAAGTTCTACTCACTACTTTGAACACATTCCTTTCGGGCAAAAATTTCAAACTTGATAGAGGGGAACGGGAACATAACTTATAATAATGGACACGCCACGAATGATTAAACCAGACAGTTTGAACATGACTTCCTAGTAAATGTGCACATCGTCAAATAAGGCTAGAAAAAAAAGGCGGGGGACAGTTCCTTAGCCAAGGTTGAGCACCGTTAATTTGTACTCACGCTCTTGAGGGTTGATTGTGGACGTTGAAGTGGAAGCATCTTGTAAACTGTTAACAACACGTGCATCTTCACTTCTGCACTGACGTGTTTTGTCTTCTTAGGCCTATCTTCTGAATAATGGCACAAAGTAAGGCATACTATTGGTTAGTAAATGGTTGACCAACAGGTAGTCGAACCGACGCCTATGTTACAACGACGTCTCAGATGAAGAGGCTATGCCTACATCCGCCTTCCACGCTTCCTGGTTTTTAAGTGGGCCGCTCACACGCTTCTGCCTCCCGGCGCTAAGCTGGTTCAAACAGCTCGAGTTCTTCTTCTTCAAATTTCCATGAGTACGTGGTTCGCTGAAGGGTGCTTTTTATAAATACAAGGATCATTCTTGAAACTCTAGGGGAAAATAATTATAAAGAAATCATACTGTCTGGTTAATAAAAATTGATATACATACAAAAAAATTAAATGGCGTTTAGTGATGTTCAATAACACAGAAAACAATCCTAGCTAAACAGACTTATAAATAGGTACTGAGATGTAAATAGCAATGAGCTAAGATCAATGAGTTACGTAAATTAAAGAGTTACTTAAATACAAACCAATTGTGGTTAAACATCCAAAGCTTCAAGAGCATTTGGAACAGAACGCAATCAAGTGCTGTTTTTAAAAAATTGTCGACGGCCGGTTGCGTCGTCAGAGCAATGTACTGTGAGCTCACGAAATGAGAAAAAATCATCTACAGAGGAATGAGGTGATGAAGGGTAAAGCATTACAGGGGAATGATGGACTTGTTAGCAGCAATGAATATTTAAGGGTATAATATTGAAGGTTACAAAGGAAACAAAATAAAAAAGAGATGCGTAAAACCCAGAAAATAACAAACAAAGAATAAAAAATGGAATAGCGTGGGTGACTAAATGAAAGCATGGAAAAAATTTCCACAATTATTATTATTATTATTTATAGTAGTAGTAGTAGTAGTAGTAGTAGTATTTTTATTATTATTATTATTGTACTGTATTACAGGGTAATGTAACCTAGGGAAAAAACTACTTTTTTTCTATAAAAAAAAATTCCGCTCTCTTCGAAAGTATTATTATTATTATTATTATTATTATTATTATTATTATTATTATCTCTCTCTCTCTCTCTCTCTCTCTCTCTCTCTCTCTCTCTCTCTCTCTCTCTCTCTCGACACTTTTAGTGTATGTAATTGTCGATAGTCTGTTTATCTAAACAGGATGTTTTCTATTTCATTGATTTTGTTAATAAAAGGTGTATTAAGTGTAAAAAAACATTATTTATTCACTCGAATATATTTCTCTAAAGAAAGTCAATCGATACTTCATCACCTCTATTCAATTCAATTGTATACAGCCCCCATGCTCCTTATTGTGAGAAATTCTTCTCAAAATAATTTGATACAAGGTTTTTGTGTATTCATCTGTATAACCATAATCTACCTATTACATTAAGATTATTTGTGTTGCAGGTTTCTATATATATATATATATATATATATATATATATATATATATATATATATATATATATATATATATATATATATATATATATATATATATATATATATATTACTGATTGACTAATATTGGTAATTGTCGTTAGTCAGGTAATTGACAAACGGAATTATGTTATTGTAGTTGTTTTCTATTCATGAGACCGAAATTTTCATGTTTTCGTATTTTGTACAAATACGTTTGTCTTTTTTGCCTGTTATGATGAAAGTTAAAGAACCACGTCTAATTTGCAAATGACACTCTAACACTATTTTGTCTAGATGTGTGTACTACTATGATTTTAGCATGCACTATTTGAAGTGGGATCAAGCACAATAAAATGTTCTACAAAACAGTAATGTTCAGATACAGTTATTAAATTCATATGTTGTAATACGTGCCGTAGTAGTAGAGAACCTAATAATACTTTGATTAATGCCTCTACATTAGAGGACTAGAAGAGTAGAACTTGTAAGTGTAATAACATCTTGTTTATGCCTTGCCAGAGTAGCCATTACACGAAGTCAAAGATCAGAAGACACAGAAATAGTTAATTGCACATTCAGTTCATCTTTTTTTTACGCTCCTGCTTAGTTGTGTGTGTATATATGTGCACTATATGGGCGTGACGTTGATCATAATTATATTTGCCACACACCACCAACCGGATGATTGCATTTAAAAATATATTCAAAATTACGCACTGTATTTTGAATTAGTTTTTTATATCATTTTTTTTTTAATTTACTTCAAGGTTTTTGTGTTAATTTAGATCTTGTAGGCAATTTTGTATCCGTTGTAATTGTATAAATTGTCTCCTTTCCTCGTATAAAACCTGAAGGAGACAGCTTTTGCTCAAGAGCCCTGGTGTACCGGTTTCAAATTACCCCCTCCAAATCTTATCCCCCCCCCCCCGGTAGTTTGAAACCAGATTCAGACTACCGGGGGGGTAACTTGAAACTGGTTTCAAGCTACCTCCGGAGGTAATTTGAAACCGGTTTTAAACTACCCCCCTGGTTTCAAATTACCCCCCTCGTTTTTACGCAGGATCTCATCATTTATGAATATTAATAAATTGCTTTTGATCAGGGTCAACACAATCATTAGGTTATATGATAATACATGTATTGTTTCACCTATTGGTATCGTTTATTAATATCCAGCCTTTATCCGTTTTATGTTTATATCTTAGCTAATACATGTCGGAAATTCCGTTACCAGTCATGGGCGCATATTTTTCCGAGACAGGGAGACGAGGTGGAATTTGATTTTGACGGTTATTTTTTCCATTATTTGAAATATTACATAATTATACTGCAAGCAAATACTATATAAGGTATAATCAACATATTGATCATAAGTATATATATATATATATATATATATATATATATATATATATATATATATATATATATATATATATATATATATATATATATATATTGCAATCCATAATTACTTTAAATATTTTGTTCGTGGTTTTTGTCATTTGTTTTAATTAAGTCACGAAAAGTTCTCTTGGAATATTCTTTTATCCCCGGCCAAGGTTTTGTTTGTGTTCATTTGTATAGTGTTTATTAACCATTTTTTGTTTTCTGCTTTTCATGTTTTGTGGAGCGGACTGCCTGTCTTCGGTGCTTAGCTTGTCAAACTGCCCCATTACGTAGTTATGCTTTCGCTCTCTCCGTTTACTTGGAGTGCGTTTTTGGGCAGCGGGGCAGAGAGTGTCGGCTCCCCAACAGAGGAGGTCTTACAGCATTTTTCACGGCTTGATTATCTGAAGATATTTGTTCCTGCTCCTTCAGCTACCATTTAATTTGAGAGGCTCCTGCTAATGAATTTTAGCCTTATAAGCATTGATGTTGCTCTTGTGCTGCTGCCTGCCACTGCTGCTGGCTGTTGCCGTGTGTTTGACCTCCTGGAGTCGTGAGGAGGCCTTCTAGTGACGAAGAACGGTAAGCGAACCGTATATGTTCTTCCTTCGCCTGCTTAAATCATATAGACCATTTACGTTGCCCTAGTGATCCCCTCGGTGCAAGAACACCCCTAGTGATCCTGAAGTAGGACAATCGCTGGTGATGTGTCATAATAATCTTTAATTACGAATTCGGTGCGGTTTTTGAGAACTTATGCAAGCATTTTTAAGATATTTCTTCGTGACCTGTAAAGTATTATCGCCAATTTAGGATATATTATTATTTAAAGGTGTATTATGATAATTATTGTGAAATTAATTAATTTTAAGGTTTTCTTCACTCTGCAACTCTGACTGTCGTATGTTAGGGAAAGTGTGTATTTTTCTGCCTCCTACACCTTTTCTTTCTCTTCGACTGAGGTATAAAAGTTAGGTAGGCGTGTGACGGTTCGAGTGTTATTATTGTAAAGTAGCGTATGTGTTTTCCCAGTTCCTAAGAAAGCTTTTCGAGGACTACTTTTGTAATTTAAGACTATTTTTGTAAATTAAATTTTATTGTTAAGATCGATTCAGTGTTTTTTTGTATCCCTCTTTGAGAGTTGTTTTGCTTTGAGAATTTTGTGTCGCTGCTGGTTCTTGCCTGGTATTTTGGCACTGAGCTAGTCTGAAAAAAAGAATCCTGGATGAACATAATCAATCTTAAGTTCATTACAATATATATATATATATATATATATATATATATATATATAAAATATGCGTATATATATATATATATATATATATATATATATATATATATATATATATATATATATATATATATACGCATATATATATATATATATATATATATATATATATATATATATACGCATATTTTATATATATATATATATATATATATATATATATATATATATATATACGCATATTATATATGTATATGTATATGTATATGTATATATATATATATATATATATATATATATATATATATATATATATATATATATATATATATATATATATATATATATTTGTATGTGTTGTAAATACTATATCATTCATGATATATGTAAATAATTGACACTTTTAATAAAGCAAGATTGTAAGCAATTATAACAGTTTTAATAAAACAAGATACAGTACATGCTATTTGCTGCGACTGTACTTACATTGGTTGTTTGTGTACGAAAACACCTGGACTACGGTAAAGTCGTTACACTTTATAGCCCTCTATGGATGACATTGAACACAACTTGTGTTAATCTCACAACTGTTGTTACTGATTTTAGCCTAAAGGCAGGCAGCTGTGCGTTATCATGGGCTAAATCAAATACTATTTAAACCATCTTCCAGAGTAGTAAGTGATGGATTCGTGTATGGATTTTTTTTTCTCTGTTGTTGATCTCGAAATGGAAAATTATTGAAAAACTGAGTGGTGAAATGTTCTAGAATTTTACCTGAAATGTATCATAAAGAAAAAAAAAAGACCTCGCAGCATAGTCACCTGTACATTTCCATGCGTTTAATATAAGACTTCTGCCCCTTTGTCATAGCTCCATTCTTTCTTATTACTCATTTCATCAAATGACAAAACAGCAATACTTAGAAATCGAGACTTCATACAATCTTTAAAGTCCTCTGGTTTAAATTGAATCGAGCTAACAGTAGCTTACACAACGTTAATTCTGTCTGCACGACAACATGAATGTTGGCAATTTATATTTGAGCTTTTATTTTTCACGTGCATAGCATCCAAATACTACGAAGTTACTATGCATTATCACTGACAGAATATATGAATAGACAAAAAGATATATGGACACAAGGAGTTCTATTGTTATATTGCATCTATGGGTATAGTCAAACCATTTTATGAGCAAACTCGGAGCCCAATAGCGGCATTGCCAATTCTCTTGGGTCATTTTGAAAGCACACCTGGCTTGACCGCTTTAATCTATGGGCGAGCCAAGAAAAGGAGAAAAGGGTCAGCTAATTAGTCATTCACCCGGATTTGAACGGTCTAAGAATATAATCTTTTAATTTGATACTCTCTCCAAATTGTTTCCTTCGCTCTTTTTGTTTGCAACCACATGGTGACAAATCGAAACTCTTAAATGTAACAAAGAGCAAAATTGTTATAAAACGATTATCATACTAACAGAAATAATCTTAATTTTAATATCAAATGAATTTAGTTCTCAATTCTGATTGATTATTAAAAGACAGGATTCTTTACAAAGGATTTAATTAACTATGTTTAATATGGTATATTTACATAGGTGATTTTATTGTTTTAGAATTTATTTAATTAATCGAAAAAAAAATTCTACAACAAAGGTTGTGTTAGCAAACGTGGTTATGATGACTTCGTCTGATGAAGTTAGTACTACCACAAAAGATTCAACGAATTAGTTAATTCAGACCATTTTCATGTTTTCCTTTATAATGTTATCAGTATGCTAAATACCTTTGACCCAATTTTCCTTGAAAATCTGAAACAAAGTCGTTTTTGAAATGTTGTGGGTGCATCTGTGACACGTTTGATTGTTTGGCCAATTCCAAATTTAACAATCTCATTATCATTTTCCCATTTAAAAAAAACTGATAGACATTGTATGCCATTTTTCTTTCTTCTGGGCGAAAAACACGACGCTGAGAACTTACCATGGATTTTACGGAAGCCTATTGTGCAAGACAGTGAATGAGGAAGCTAATCTTCATGCATTTAATAGGATTTGACTAAAGGTCTCAGTGAACTGACCCAGTGGCAACGTGTATGTCATATCTCCTAATTTGTCATTTTCCTTCCCTTGTCTTAGTGAAGCGAAAGCAACGGGATTAAGGAGAATCGGCACCGCCACAAATGAGTTTTGGTGATTGACACCTAAGCTGCACGTTGGCTGCCCTTGTTCAAAAGATGTGTGAGTATATATATATATATATATATATATATATATATATATATATATATATATATATATATATATATATATATATATGCATTTGTATAAATAATAAAATAATCAACACCATTTATTCTGAATGTTTTTTGTGTCAATTTCTCCGGGCATATTGCACCTAAAGCACATGAATGGAATCTACTGGAGATAATGAAAAAAAAGAAGAGAAAAAAAAATCTCGACAATGACGCGCATAGTGAAATAAAATGAAGTTTTACCTCACCGTTATCACTAAACCTTAAATGACAGTCTGTAACTTCAAATATTGTGTATTAGCGAATTATATGACATGTTAGGTCATAAATACGAAAATATCGACAATCACACGAACACTGAAATAAAATAAAATTTTACCTCGCCTTTATCACAAAACCTTAAATTACAGTCTGTGACTTTTAACGTGTCATATAATTCACTAATACACAATATTTGGTCTTAAATACAAAATTAAACTACTTTTCCTACTGCTGCGAAGCCAGCAATAAATGCATGATACAAATTTGCGATGTCACATGAATTATTTATCATTCTGATGAGGGGGTAACTTGAAAACAGAGGAGGCAACTTGAAACCGGTTTCAAACTAACCCCCCCCCCCCCGGTAATCTGAAACCGGTTTCAAGTTACCGGTGGGGGGGGGGGTAATTTGAAACTGGGGGTATCTTGAAACCTTTACACCGGGGCTCTTGAGCAAAAGCTGTCTCCTTCAGGTTTTATACGAGGAAAGGAGACAATTTATACAATTACAACGGATACAAAATTGCCTACAAGATCTAAATTAACACAAAAACCTTGAAGTAAATTAAAAAAATTGATATAAAAAACTAATTCAAAATACAGTGCGTAATTTTGAATATATTTTTAAATGCAATCATCCGGTTGGTGGTGTGTGGCAAATATAATTATGATCAACGTCACGCCCATATAGTGCACATATATACACACACACAACTAAGCAGGAGCGTAAAAAAAGATGAACTGAATGTGCAAATAATTATTCCTGTGTCTTCTGATCTTTGACTTCGTGTAATGGCTACTCTGGCAAGGCATAAACAAGATGTTATTACACTTGCAAGTTCTACTCTTCTAGTCCTCTAATGTAGAGGCATTAATCAAAGTATTATTAGGTTCTCTACTACTACGGCACGTATTACAACATATGAATTTAATAACTGTATCTGAACATTACTGTTTTGTAGAACACTTTATTGTGCTTGATCCCACTTCAAATAGTGCATGCTAAAATCATAGTAGTACACACATCTAGACAAAATAGTGTTAGAGTGTCATTTGCAAATTAGACGTGGTTCTTTAACTTTCATCATAACAGGCAAAAAAGACAAACGTATTCGTACAAAATACGAAAACATGAAAATTTCGGTCTCATGAATAGAAAACAACTACAATAACATAATTCCGTTTGTCAATTACCTGACTAACGACAATTCCCAATATTAGTCAATCTGTATATATATATATATATATATATATATATATATATATATATATATATATATATATATATATATATATATATATATATATATATATATATATATATATATATATATATATATATATATATTTATATATATGTAATGATTAGAATAGTTAATATTACATGTTTAAAACAAATGACGTAATATGTCATGTTGGTTGGAGGAGCTAACCCTGGGATTTGCTGTAGTCATTCAAATCGTAAACAGGACATACAATGCAAACCTATGCAAACCTCGGCAAATTGACATTCTTCTTAAACGTCAACACATTGTCTCATCGTGTGAAAGTTTGTGACGTCACCGGATGCAGGTGTCTTCCGATTTTGTGACGTGGCTAAAGTAAACCAAGCATACGATATCTGTGATATCGATAATTTAGTCAGTTCATATCTAAACTTCACCAGATTTGGTCATCTGGACCAACCCAGCTTCCTCCAGTGATGGAGATGTTTAACTCTGTTGTTTTTATAGAATAAAGACTTAAAATCTATTAAGATGTATTCAGTTACCATTTACATACATCTGAAAACAACTCATACTCAATGTGTGCTTATAATAGTAGCACGCCAATAAATGGTGGCAGCGATTAAACTCTAAGACAGCGGTTAAACTCTAAGAATTAGAGAAAAATCTTCAAGACTTCAAAATAATAGCTGTAAAACCAGAGAAATATCTTCAAGACTTCAACATAAAAGCTGTAAAACCAGAGAAAGATCTTCAAGACTTCAAAATAAAAGCTGTATAACCTGAGGAAGATCTTCAAGAACTCAACATTATCTACAAGAATCTACAATTTTGACTAAGTCCAACGGAAAAGCTAACATCAACATACGTTAGAATACAACCTGAATCTTCAATCAACATCCTAGGAAACCCAAGGACTGGCGTTCAACAATTGCAAGACATATCCAGGAAGAACTACATTCAACAAGAAACTAGAACGAGACATCGCTAACAAAACATCAAGAGAGAGAGAGAGAGAGAGGACGTGTCGACTTCATATATAAGCTAAGTACAGATATTTTGTATTCATTCCAGTTTGGGCAGTGAAGTGTAGTTATCACAAGTCGTTAGTCGATTATTACTGGGGTGAGTGAATTGCTAAACTTTGTTATAGGAAACTCCGAATTCTCATTTAGAATTTTTCTTTCTTTGTGCTAATTCCTTTTTCTTTCAGAAACTCTTGGGGAAATGTTTTGGGATTAGTAACATTGTTGGGGGAATTTTATTATACATATGCGTTTACGCAGTGGGCGTCTGTACTCATATAGATATTTTGATAGAATTGCAAGGGGTCAAAGAGATAGAAAAAAAAAATACAGCAGTCATGGCTCCTCCTGTCAGCCCTACCCCTGGACCTAGTGGTGTAGGCCAGGCTAATCCTCCTCCAATTGTGACGCTTGTAAATGCCAGGTCAGCAATCCTTCCTTTTCAAGGTCGGGTCAACGGGTTCTTGCCACAAAATGTGGAGTCATGGATCTCATCCGTTGATGCCCATTTAAATGCCAAACAAATAGTGGATCCTTTTGTACAATTACAAGAAGCTAAAAGTTTTATAGATTTTTCTAAGGGGGATGCGAGTGCGTATTTAAGAGGTGTTTCATTTCAAGAAGCAGTTACTTGGGATGATTTCAAAGTTAGGTTACGCGCGATCTATGGGGGTGAGGAAGCCTTGGATGTAGTGTTAACGTTACGAAATACACTTAATCAAGCCACTATGAATCGGCTTAATGTTATTGAGAGAGCAGCTCTCATAGCTGATAGGCTTAATGAATATCAGGACATTTTAGGTAATTCCACTTGGGTTACTAACGATAATATCTCCGTGAAAGATTTTTTACGATTAATGTATTTAACTTGCATGACACTTATGTTGCCTGAAGCTTTAGTGCGGTGCTTTGATAAGAAGTTAACGCCTGCAAGTACGGAATTGGATGTCTATAAACAGATAAAGAAACACATGTCCAAGTGTCCAGATCTCGATCCCGTGTTAACTTAAGTTTTTGCTAAGAATGAAACAAAACCACAAACAGTGAACGTAATTAACAGTCCAGTAGCGGGAGTGACATGTTACAACTGCAAACGTCAAGGTCACATAAGCGCAGACTGTAGAACGAAATTTTGCTCAGTTCACAACACAGCAACGCATTCTTATAGTCAATGTTACTCGCGTAAGACACAACAATATCCTAGAAATACACAGTCAATTCCACAGTCAGTTCCATATGGAAATAAAAAGAAAAATCCTCATTTTAACAATAAGAAGAAACAACCAAATGTCAATGCAGTTCAGAGTACGAAACAAACAAACACTTCTTCAAATATCGCTGAGCCTGGGCCGTCAAACCAGACCTCGCAAGGTCAGTCTAATTTTCAGAATGTGCAGAGCAAAGCAAATACCACATAGTTAACTCTAGAGGGGAAGAGAGTGATGTTGGGTCAAGGTCATTCATGTCAACATCAATAGTATTGAATAATCAATTTAATGTTTTATCAGATAATTGTGAGACAATAGATTTTCCTATGAAACACACGGCCGAATTAAGTAAAACAGTGCATGCTCCCGTAGATTTGCAACAAATTCATACAATAATAAGCCAAAATGAGTTACGGCCAACCTTATATGCTGTAAATTTAGAACACAAATCCTTTACGTTATTTTTTGACTCTGGTAGTCCACGTAATATTATGGATTTGAAGACACATCATTTGTTGTTTTCGAACTTTCCGATTGAAAAATCAGGAATTAGACTTTCAGGTATAGGAAATAATGAATTAAACGTCATAGGCATAACTCATATTCAGTTCAGAGTCAGTAATCGCACGTTTGCCGATACATTTGTTGTTGTAAAAAACATTAATATGTATCCATCTGTAATTATAGGATACCCATCTATGGGAAATCAAAACATTATCTTAGCTCCTGCCAAGCACGGCGAGTATATCAATGGGAAATTCTATAAGTCTTCTAATACCTTAAAGTCAGTTTTGGATAAAAAGGAGACGACAAATGTAACCGTAACGTACGTTGAAGAACCAATAACTTGTCTCACTAATAAAGAAATAATATACGCGACCCAGCAGAATTCTCGTTCACCCGTAATATCATCTTGCACGCAATCTATCGAACCAAACATACCTTCGAATTTAATAGTGCAAATAAAGAAAACACTACCGGGATCTGAAATATTAATCCTATCCGATACTTTGAAAACCAACGGATTGTCTGTCACACAAGCTATTTATACAGTAGGCTCACATCAGCAATGTAATATCGAAGTCTGTAATCATTTAAATGACACTTTAGTAATTCACAAAAATCAACATATCTTGGATGTAGAAGTTTATAAACATCGTATTCTTACCTTTGCTGAAATCAATCACTCTCAATCAGTTGCGGATGAATCCCTTTTGCGATCTATTAAAAATAAAATCAGTAACGACATTCAAGACGAAGAAATTCAGCAGAAAATTTTTGAACTTTTAACTAAATATCAAGATGTCTTTTCCACTACGGATGGATCCTTAGGAAAAACAGATGTGATCGAGCATCAAATAAGGTTAAAGGACAAGCAGAAAATTATATATGTACCCTCGTACAGACTCACTATGAAATTCCAGAATGAAATAAATGATGAAGTAGGTAAAATGTTAGAGGAAGGAGTCATTAGAAAATCAAACAGCCCTTATAATTTTCCTTCAATAGTTGTACCGAAAAAAGATCGAACATGGCGTATCTGCGTCGACTTTCGTCGTCTAAACGAGGAAACGATCCCTGATCGATTCCCAGTGCCATGTACTGACGATATTTTGTCTTTGTTAGGTCAGAATAAATATTTTACCAGTTTGGACTTACTTAAAGGCTTTCACCAGATATCATTAGAAGAAGATAGTATCCCATACACAGCCTTCAGCACAGCCAGGGGACATTATGAATTTTTACGGATGCCTTTTGGTTTACGTTGTGCTCCTATAACATTTACAAGAATGATTAACATAGTGTTTGGAGACTTGTTAGGGGATATATTGCATGCCTATATGGATGATCTTGTAATCTTTTCCAACACCTTAGAAGAACATCTACGTAAGTTAGAACTAGTACTACAGAGATTAAGACAACATAACTTGAGGGTAAAGATTAGTAAGTGTGACTTTTTCAAAACAGAATTAATATATTTGGGTTTCATGGTGTCAAGCCAAGGTCTTAAAGTAGTCCGTGATAAGGTGTCGGCTATACGTAATTTTCCCATACCTACTAATGTCAAGGGAATACAGCAATTTCTGGGTTGTAGTGGATATTACAGGCGTTTTATACGCAACTATTCAATAATAGCCGCTCCTTTAACTGATCTTACGAAGAAGGGCGTAGATTTCATATGGTCTGAGCAACATCAACAGGCGTTTAATACTTTGAAAGATGAACTGTGTAGTTCTCCTATCTTAAAATTTCCTGACTTCGGTAAGGAATTCTTCATTGCAACAGACGCCTCAGACTTAGGAGTAGGAGGGGTATTGCTTCAGCAATATGATAAACAATTTTTCCCGATAGCTTTCTATTCTCGAAAATTGAGAACTTCCGAAAGTAAGTATGCAGTAATAGACAAGGAAGGACTAGCTATTGTTAATTCGCTAGTGCATTTTAAGTTCATAATTTACGGTTATCCCGTTAAGGTTCTTACTGACCATAAACCACTAACAGAGTTCTTTAAAGGCTTCAATCACAGCCCTAAACGAACTCGGTGGCATTTGATCATTCAAGATTTTGGCGCAAGAATCGGGTATTTACCTGGGAAAGCAAATATCATTGCGGATGCATTATCACGCAACCCCGTGTCATCTTGTACGGAGCCTTTAGCTGAATTAATAGATATATCAACATCCATGCCTATTGTAAAAACAATATCTGAACAAGAAGATTTAGGCAGGAGCGCTTAATTGTTACAGACTAAGCAAAGGAAAGATCAGAAAATAGAAACAATTATAAATGCTTTGAAAGGCAATCATAAAGAAAAGGAATATATAAAGTATAAGCAGCGGAATTATATAATCAAAGATAATATTCTGTGTAGGACTGTGACAAGGAAAACCCGCAATACACCACATGTAACTAACGACCAGGAAGTAGTACCAATCTCACTTATTTCCACTGTCCTGAATTGGTTGCATTTAAATCCATTACATGGACACCCTGGGTTCTCATTAATGTCACAGAAAGCCAAATCATTGTTTTATTGGCATACAATGCTTACAGATATAAAAAGACACATAGCTAATTGTCGCACATGTCAGGAAAACAAAGGGCATACGAAAACACCTGTCAGCCTAGGAGCTTATCCTGTGCCCAATCAACCCTTTGAAAGAATACATTTAGATTTGTTAACAGGATTTTACGAGTCAGACAGAGGAAATAAGCACCTCTTAGTAATTATAGATGCTTTAACTCGATATACAGAACTAATAGCGCTTAAAACTAAAACTGCGATTGAATGCGCAAGGAAGTTTTACGAGTGTTACATTTGTAAACATGGAATTCCACACATGATAATCTCAGACTCGGGTGGTGAATTTAATAATCACTTTCTTACCTCATTGTGTGACTTCCTCAACATAAAGAAGATTAATACCATGATATATCACCCAGAGTCGAATGGGCTAGTGGAAAGAGCAAATAGGAAGATATTAAATATATTGAGGGTAACACTAGGGGGATCAGACCCCAACTGGGATATTGCAATACCGGCGGCACTGAGTACTCTGAATCATTCATATCATATATCAATTAAAATGTCACCGCATGAAGCATTGTATGGTACCCCATTTAGAACACCTTTCCATGTATTAACGCCTACAACTAATTTATCAAATCCTTTAAAAGAATGTATAAATGCAAGTATAAGTCGATATGATATCCTTCGAAAGAATTTAGAAGAATCACAAATCATAATGAAAAGGAATCATGATAAAATAGCGAAACCAACTAAAACATATACTGTGGGTGATAACATCTATATTCAAATCAATGTCAGAAAAGGGCTCAACTATAAATTAACACCTAAGTTTGAAGGCCCATTTAACATTTTGGAAACATTAACGGCCAATAGGTTTAGAATTCAAAACGTAGCCCAACCCACAGATGAGAGAATAGTACCATTGGCTCACATAAGAAATTAAAAAGAAAAGAGAGGAAAAGAAGTGAGGGAAAATTTTATTCTGTTTTATGTGATTAAAAGTTTTCTTTTTAATACAGGAGTAATTACATATATTTTTTCTCGTTACAAGTTTCCAAGATGAATTTTTTGTTGTTGGGAGTGATATTGTTCGCTCAGACATTTTTCTCGTATGGGATGAGCTCTAAGACTAAAAATATATATTTTAAATATGGCAATATAGTTGAAAGACAAGAAGACATTTTTATTACATCAACCAACGTAATTGTAGAAGTGAATATGCAAGCAATTTTTCTTCAAGAGAATGATGTCATTAGCTTAAGAACCGCCATTTCAAGGTTTTCTGCATCATTTGATGAGTTGCATAGAAGACATTTTCGTTTGACTACTAGGAGTTTGCTTGGATCAACATTAAAAGTTGCAGAGATGCTATCTGATGACTTGAAAAATAAGACTGGCGAGACAGGATCTTTGGCTTATGACCTTTTGATGTGGACTGTAGGACACGAACAGAAAGAAAGACGGAATCCGTTTATTTATGCTGCATTAAGCATCTTTGGGTCTGTTGCAAGTTTAGGTTTAGGAATTTCCAATCATCTTAAAATTGGTAATCAAAATAAGAAAATTGAGTTCTTGACTCATAAAGATGAATTGATTATGTCAGAACTAAGGAATCAGTTAGCTTCAATAAATAAAATTATGGATTTATTAAATGAACATTCAGATAATATCGTTCAAATTATGGAAGTACAGGATTTGTTGGCAACATTAACGTATTATGATTCAAAGATAGATCACATACATAACAGAATTACACATTTCATTGAGAAATCCAAGGATTATGTAGAAGCTATCACGTTAGCAACTAAAGGTGTATTGTCGCCCCATTTGTTGCCTATAAGTTACTTAAAATTAATTCTGAAGAACGGAAGGGATAAACTAGGCTATGTTTCTTTGTTAGACGAACATAGGTTAGAATTTTATTACAGCCTAATTACAGTAAACGTAGATAATAACAAGATTAGGATTACAATTCCCTTTGATTCTTCTGATGCCTGGCAATCTTACAGGATATCACCATTTCCGACTTTCATGACGAATCACTCAAATCCAGTAATATCCAGTTTGACAGGACACGTATTGATTTCCCCAGACAAGGAAACATATACGGTCATTAAAGACTTAAATCAATTAACTCACTGTTCAGACGCAATGGATAGAAAAATATGTACAGCTGACTCATTTGAATTCCATAAAAACTTAATGGATTCATGCGAGTTAGGTATAGTGCTAGACGGTGCTCTCTCCCATACAAGTGAAAATTGTCTGGATAGGCTTTATCCCTTTGACAATAAAGAGTTCAATTGCAGACTGAATAATGGCTCGTGGATACGATACGACAAGGACGGCTTCAATGTATCATGCCCTGACGGATCCACGTCCTTCACCAATATCTTCGTCGCAGCAGATGGTTGTGTCGGGACTTCCCCGAATTCCATGGTGACTGGTCTACGGACAATCATCAGAGAACAAGCCTACTTCGCGAACTTCACGTGGACCTCTACAATGCCAGCACTTTCTCTCCCATACAACGGACATGTGGCAAAGCGGTTGATGAAACTTACCGAAAAGGACCACCTGTCACCGACTTATAAAGAAATTCTTCACCCCATACTACTGGCTGGTTTGTGTTTCACGGTGGTGATATTTATCGCCGTGAACATCCTTGTTTGGCGTAGGTTATGGCACAGCAAGCAGCTAAAAAGGAATGAGTTGCCTAGCCCCGACAATACCCCCTATTTGATCCAGTTCAAAGCTGTTTGAGTGGCCACCTCATTCGCTAAGGGAGTAATTTGTCGGGAAGATGTTTGTATGAAAAGCTGATTAGTACGCTAGTAATATGTAATTAAAGAAATTTTCTACATTTGCATTGTTAAAAATACATTTAAAACAACATTTAAAAAAAATTAATAAAATAAAAAAGGATATAAATCATTTTTTCTCTCGGCATCTAATAAAAATATATAAGCCGGAATGTTAAAAAAGAAAAGAAAAAAAAATATATAACAGAATCTATGGGCATCTAATAAAATATATCAGCCCTATATATATATATATATATATATATATATATATATATATATATATATATATATATATATATATATATATGTACGAAACCATGGTACGTGTACGTACCAGGAATTCGTGTTTGTGCACTAAAAAATTGAGTGTTTTGTTTCTGACAAAGGTAACAATTATTCTTTATCAAGTTACCGAATCATATGTAAGTCAGAAGTTATTTTGTTTTTTGGTACCATATAATCATTTGCTAGCAATGTACCATATATATGGTCTTGGTTTTATCATGCATTTTTCTTTTTGCTTTGGTAATATCTTTTTTGTATGCATTATTGTTATTATTTTTTAATGTGCCTATTTGGACATTCATCCTCGGTTGATTATGGCTAAAGTTAAACAAAGAATAATACGTATGTCCAGTCACACCTAATAACCATGTTTCGGCTTGTTGTTAAATTTTTGTAAAAAAAAATTGAGATAGCTGGCCGAGCTTATGTAATGATTAGAATAGTTAATATTACATGTTTAAAACAAATGACGTAATATGTCATGTTGGTTGGAGGAGCTAACCCTGGGATTTGCTGTAGTCATTCAAATCGTAAACAGGACATACAATGCAAACCTATGTAAACCTCGGCAAATTGACATTCTTCTTAAACGTCAACACATTGTCTCATCGTGTGAAAGTTTGTGACGTCACCGGATGCAGGTGTCTTCCGATTTTGTGACGTGGCTAAAGTAAACCAAGCATACGATATCTGTGATATCGATAATTTAGTCAGTTCATATCTAAACTTAACCAGAATTGGTCATCTGGACCAACCCAGCTTCCTCCAGTGATGGAGATGTTTAACTCTGTTGTTTTTATAGAATAAAGACTTAAAAACTATTAAGATGTATTCAGTTACCATTTACATACATCTGAAAACAACTCATACTCAATTTGTGCTTATAACAGTAGCACGCCAATATTTATATATATATATATATATATATATATATATGAAACCTGCAACACAAATAATCTTAATGTAATAGGTAGATTATGGTTATACAGATGAATACACAAAAACGTTGTATTAAATTGTTTTGAGAAGAATTTCTCACAATAAGGAGCATGGGGGCTGTATACAATTGAATTGAATAGAAGTGATGAAGTATCGATAAACTTTCTTTAGAGAAATATATTCAAGTGAATAAATAATGTTTTTTTACACTTAATACACCTTTTATTAACAAAATCATTGAAATAAAAAACATCCTGTTTAGATAAACAAACTATCGACAATTACATACACTAAAAGTGACGAGAGAGAGAGAGAGAGAGAGAGAGAGAGAGAGAGAGAGAGAGAGAGAGAGAGAGAGAGAATAATAATAATAATGATAATAATAATACTTTCGAAGAGCGGAATTTTTTTTTATAGAAAAAAGTAGTTTTTTTTCCCTAGGTTACATTACCCTGTAATACAGTACAATAATAATAATAATAAAAATAATAATAATAATAATAATGATAATAATAATAATAATAATAATAATAATAATAATAATAATAATAATAATAATAATAATAATAATTGTGGAAATTTTTTCCATGCTTTCTTTTAGTCACCCACGCAATTCCATTTATTATTTTTTGTTTGTTATTTTCTGGGTTTTACGCATCTCTTTTTTATTTTGTTTCCTTTGTAACCTTCATTATTATACCCTTAAATATTCATTGCTGCTAACAAGTCCATCATTTCCCTGTGATGCTTTACCCTTCATCACCTCATTCCTCTGTAGATGATTTTTTTTCATTTCGTGAGCTCACAGTACATTGCTCTGACGACGCAACCGGCCGTCGACAATTTTTTAAAAAACAGCACTTGGTTGCGTTCTGTTCCAAATGCTTTTGAAGATTTGGATGTTTAACCACAATTGGTTTGTATTTAAGTAACTCTTTAATTTACGTAACTCATTGATCTTAGCTCTTTGCTATTTACATCTCAGTACCTATTTATAAGTCTGTTTAGCTAGGATTGTTTTCTGTGTTATTGAACATCACTAAACGCCATTTAATTTTTTTGTATGTATAAGTAGTAGGAAATATGGCTCAGCTGCTCACTTTTTGAGGCCATTGTAAGGATTGTTCAGTCAGGATTGTTCACTTTTTGGTGCTAATGTCAGAATTGCTCACTTTTTCAGGAGGACTCAGTCAGGATTACTCACTTTTTGAAGCCATTGTCAGGATTGCTCAGTCCATTTGGGGATTTATACGTAAGGTTTTGTTTACAAACCCCCCCCCCCCCGTCCCCCCAGGCTACTGCAACCCCCGCCCACAGGGGGGCGTTCTCTGTGTCTATGGTCACCGGCAGGCTTAGAGTTGTCTATCTTGAATGACGCACCCTACTTTCCCCCTCCCTCCCTTCCCTGACCCCTAGGGGGGCGTTTTCTGTGTTTGTGGTCACCGACAGGCATGGAGTTCTCTATCTTGATGACCCATGCCCCTAGATAGTGACATTGTTCCTACCGAGCACGCATTTTTTTTTATCATT
>NC_090728.1:179272944-179285444 GCF_036898095.1 Palaemon carinicauda
AAGCATTCCTAAAGGATCATAAATTTGGGCAGTTGTACTTAGAATTTCACGTTTTGTTTGACCGGTCTTAAGATGATTAGGTGTTATTGTTAGTTCATCACTAGAGATGTTCTAATTTAGCCTAAGACTTTATAGGTTTGTTTCTCTTTTGATATTATGTGATAGGCATCCGCGACCGTATTCAAAAGATCACTATTACTAGTCCATTCCCTTAAATACAAGTGCGCCTGTGCAAAAATTTTGTTTGCGCCAAAAAATAAGTTTATCAACTCACCTTCACTGTTGGAGGTAATTGAAGGTTGTCCACGTATAATCCCCTCTTCATCATATACCATCTGAGTACAGCTCGTATCTTTTCTAACAGCTGCCAGATGTGATTTAACAGTGGCATTCAATAGAAACGGAGAACACGTAGCACCAAACAACACCACCCTAAACCTATATATTATTAACTCGCTATGTGGATCCGTTGGGTCTTGCAACCATAAAAACCGTGTGTAATTGCGGTCTTCTTCTCTCAATTGCACCATAAGAAACGCTTCTTCTATATCACTAATACAAGCGTAGTTGTTAGTCCTGAACCGCAACAAGACCTTGAGCAAATCTGTCGTAATATGTGGTCCAGTCCACAGACAGTTGTTAAGGCTCAATCCATTTTTACCTTGTCTCCAGGAACAATCAAAAACTATTCTGATTGGCGTGGTGACACCATCTTTCTGTACACTATGATGTGCTAGATAATGACAATTTTCAACCGAATTGTTTTTATCTACCTTTTCAATGAAACCCCTATCCTCCTAATCCTTCAGGATTTTTTTATAGTGGTTCAGGTAGGCTTCATCTTTCTGAAAATTTGCACATTGTTGTTTAACCTGGCCTAACGCCATGCAAAAATTGGATGGAAGCCTTGGCTTATTAGACTTTCATGGTAAGGCCACAACATATTGCTTCTCCATTTCAGAATATACAATGGTATTTTCAGTCTTCTAGAACCTTTTGATCATGTTCTTTCAATTCATTGCAGTCAATACCTACTTTATCTAAATTCCACAAAATATTCAAATCATTCTTTACATCTTTATCAAATTTATGAGTGGCTTCAATTACTTCCTCGTTAGTTGCCAGCTTTAACACAGTTACCTGGCTTTCCTGCACTGGAGGAGCATTGCAGGACCCTGCCACAACATATCCAAATATGGTAGGTAACAATATCAATTTCCTAGCTTTTCTGAATCCGGGGTGTATTATGTTATAGACATTATAAACGCCTACCAACATATCAATGGGTGCTTGCTTGTCCACAGGCAGATCGAAATCTTTGTCCGCTAGACAAATTTTGGTTTTACACGTTTTCAAATTTCATTTAACGTTGAATTTCTTAGTATACTCTGGTAACTCATCTACCACAATACAATCCATAATAATCAATCTACCCTTATAAGGTATGGTAACACTCACCGTCTCGTACTCGTTCACAGGTTTATTTGTCAAATAACCCATTAAAGCAATTTTTTCCGTGCCTTTACATACAGTATATACTGTACGTCCTTCAGTGCTGACCTTCTGATAAAGGTTTGTTCCGCTCAAGTGTCCAATAATCCACGAAGGCATACCAAGTGTATTCCTTTACTCTTTAACACAATTGTGGCTGTTGGTAAAATGGACCTTTGCTTGGATTTTTAACCCTGATCACTAACGGAAAGTGTTCTAACTTGCACACCATTATTGTTAGGTTTACTTGCTGATTTAATTGTTGATTTACTTGCTGGTTTACTTGGTTCGCTGGTTTGTTGTTTATCACAAAACACACGATGATGTTTTAATCTACATACGTTTCCACAAATTTGCTTTTCACAATCTACTCTAAGGTGTTTATTCGATGCACACACGAAACACAATCGTAAATAACCGAGACGTCTCGGTTTCTTATCCCTACTGGCATAAGATTTACACTGTGTCCACCAGTGTTCGCCTTCACACAATGCACATTTTCTTGCTTGTTGAGAACTAAATTTATTCACATTTCATTCACTCTTAGGTCTAACAGATTGTGATTGATTCACTGTGAACGTAGATATTGTTGATAGAGTTCCAGGTTTCTTTACATCCGATGAGACGAAAGATCTTAGATTGTGAATTTCTTCTTCTAGATATTTCTTAAATGTGTCAAATACTAGCCAATCATCTCCACATCTGCGTTTTACAGTTTCACTAACACTCTTAGGCAACTTATCATAAAGCAAAATAGTGTAGAGCTCATTCAACTCTAGGTTTTCACTCTCTAATGATCTTATCGAGCATTCAAAATTTGCTCTGAATGTTTGCAATGATTCTGAATCAGCAGATGGAGACTCCATTTCTAGTAATCTTACCAGAACTAGTTTGATCTCATTCTTTTTCCCATAAGTGGCTTGGAGAAGAGATATAGCTTGTGAATAATTCGCAGCTTCCAACTTAAATCCTGAAATCAATTTTAGAGCATCCCCTGTGAGTAAACTTTGCAGATATGAGATTTCTGAATTAGTTCCAAATCCCCGACACATTGTACAATTCCCAAAAGGAATTCCACTCCAACACATCTAGAGTATAATATGGGAGATCCAATTTCGGCAATCTAACATTAGTCTTAGGTGTGGTCGGAGGATTTTCAGGAGAACCGTTTCCTGATATCGCTGTAATGGCATTGATCAACTTATACCAATGTTCCCCAATTACTACTTCATACTCTGCTTGCTCTTCCACCTCATTCATTCGATCTTCTTCGGTGGTTAAAGCTGATATCTTTTCATTCAGGTCTTGCACAGTCTTCATTTGTTTCATAAATAAATCTTCAATTGAAGACAATGTATTGACAGTACCTGCAGCAATAGCAGAGCCTATCTTATTTATCCATTTGGTGATTATACACTTGTAACCACCTCGTGACATCACCATAGCTTCTCTGTCCGTCATTTTTCCAATGATAATTATCAAACCAGCTAAAACCAATATGAATTTTCAAATTTTCAGCAATTTCAACAAACAACTGTTTATGCAAAATATACAATTTAAGTATTTTCAACAATTTCAACAATTTTTTATTTAATATATAACCACCCCATTAAAGGTAATTAGTTAAAACACTTCCAGAGAAATTCACTTCAAAACTTATCACAATAATTATATACAACTTATAACTAATGCAATGTAAGATGCGTAGTCCCTTATCCCCACCCCACTTGGTCCACTTGTGCTATTACCATTCTCCTGAATCAGCATCACTGCTGACCTAGATCCTTTTCAGTGAGACCATTATCAATGATATAATAACCGGTTGACTTATATTTCAAAATAGGTTTTAATTTGTACGAATGTTGATTGTGATCTTTCTAAGGAATTTGGTGCTGGGGTTAGAGTTGAAGATAATAGCTTGGAGAAACAAAATGTTTAGAATACAACCAGGATTAATGACAATATAAATAAAGTGTTGCTATATACAAATGTTTGTTTCAAAAGAAGGTGTACTGCATGTGTAACACACACGCTCGTTCACTGTAACAGTGCTTCTGTTTTTATGTATATTTTAGTTATTGCTCTCCCCTCACACTTAAAACCTGTTTATGCCTGTACATGCTTGTCTTAATGTCTTTGTTTTTTTTTTTGTGCCGTTCTTGACTGGAACAGGTTGTATATATACTCATGCTCCGTCCAAATAAAGATAGTTGCAATCACTTCGCTTTTCAGTTGATACCTAACTGGTACATCCACACATGGTGACTGCCGGAGTTTCCAGTTCCCTCCAGCATTCCCCCGTACTGCTGTGTCTTATTGTTAGATGATACTGCCCTGAAACACTGACTCTACTATCAACGCCACAGACCTGAAACAATCGTCCTTCATCAGCGGGGAAGTGTTCATCTGGTTTCAGTGTGCTGAGGTCCAGATTTGTATCAAAGGGGTGACTCAGTCAAGTACCAAAGCAGGTTACGTTCTCGTGGCGATCCACGAGGACACTTTCCTGGAAATCTCTGATTGGCTGTATGAGCTAGGGGACAAACAATTAATGCACAATGCCCTCAAATCATAATTACTGTAGCAGTACTCACCATCACCAGCTGCCCGCATAGTAAAACTTTTTCAACTCTCTCAACAACCATTGGAGGACCAAAAGGCTTTGCTTGCCTTCAGGGAAATGACCAGTATCGCTAGTCTATAACCTGCAGCAGACAACTCTCTTCATTAAGGAATCTACTGTGTTCCCTCTTGGTATGCCACCTACATGAACCTGTATGGGCTGCCATCGCCAATGTCGACATTTTGCCTATGAAGGACCTGATGACCAGTCGATACCCTTATGGACAGCCACTTCACCACTTTCAAGTCCGGCATTAACGTCTCCACTCCTGACGAGGTAGAAAACTATCCAACATCGACTAAAACTGTTTGACACAGACGCCCACCTTGTGATGTGCAGGAGTGGTGACAAAACCACCCAACACCCACCACTTGATTACGCTCCAACCAATGACCTTTACTGACGCCCATCAACAGCAGTGAGGCTTCTACCAGTCCAAATTCAGAGGTGTTCCAAAGAAATGCCCAAATAGTTGTCAGTGGCCAAAAAAATGTGTAAGTAAGCCATCGCTGGCAGCGCTGACCTCCCCAGTCACTAATCTTCTATTATTACATGACGCAGGTATGGGCATTCGATTTTAGGTAGTCACGGATGATTACCATTCTCTTCTGCCAAGGCCATTCTCCAGGACACGATGTAGTCTATCTAAGTCTGCCAACCATCGCATGGTATCTGCTAATGGATCTGCGATACCCACCCACAGTTATGAAACCCTCACATTATTGTTTGGAAGTGCCAAATATATTTGGATGTTTCTTGTTGTTGATGTCACATTACTAATCCTCGATGCAGATTTCTTTTCACACCCACCTCCTGGTTGATGTAGCTCACCAACGGTGAGTCAATGTGGATTCGTACTCCTCGACGCCTGTCCAACACGCCTCCTCCGACCTTCCTCTCCACATCAGCACACCCACGGATGCCTATGCCTACCTCCTCATATCATAATAGGAATTTTCCGTCCAAAGCTTTGTCAAATGTCCATGGCTCTTGCAAAACATGGTATTTATCACCATATCAAGATGAAGGAGGGGCCCAGTGCTTGCCATATTCAGATGTCTGGCACCACATCGTTTTGCAGTTTCTAAGAGTAAAAGATGTGAAATTGAAAGTATGTTTAGGAGTAGAAGGATGGATGTACTGGCCTTGTGTGAGACAAAGATGAAAGGAAAGGGTGAAGTGATGTTTGGTGAAATGTCTGGTAGAGTGTTTGGGATTGAAAGGGGAAGAGCGAGAGATGGTGTGGCTTTATTGCTGAGTGAATGGATGACAGGTAAAGTAGTGGAATGGAAGGAGATATCATCTAGGTTAATGTGGGTAAGGGTTAGGTTGGGTAGGGAATGTTGGGCATTTGTCAGTGCGTATGGGCCAGGTAGTGAGAAAAGTGAAGAAGAGCGGAATGAGTTCTGGAATGAATTAACTAGGTGTGTAGAAAGACTGGGTGGAAGGAATTATGTAGTTGTCATGGGTGACTTAAATGCTAGAGTGGGCGCTGGAGAGGTAGATGGTGTCATTGAGAAGTATGGCGTACCAGGTGAAAATGAGAGTGGTGAGAGACTGGTAGATATGTGTGTTGAACAAGAGATGGTAATAAGTGCTAGCTTTTTCAAAAAGAAAGATAAAAACAAATATACATGGGTAAGAGTGGCAAATGGAAGAGTAGTAGAAAGGGCATTAATGGATTATGGGTTGATAACTAAAAGAATGTTTGGAAGATTGAAAGACGTGCACGTGTTAAGGGGTATGGCTAACGGTATGTCTGATAATTTTTTGGTGGAAGGAAAATTAGTTGTGGCAAAAGAGTGGGGGAATAGAGTAGGTGGATGTAAAAGGGAGCTAGTGAGGGTTGAAGAGCTAATAAAACCGGGGTTAAAAAGTAAATATCAGGAAAGGTTGAAAATGGCATATGACGAAGTGAGAGTAAGAGAAACTGGTAATTTAGAGGAGGAGTGGAAGCTAGTAAAAGAAAATTTTGTTAGGATTACAGGTGATGTGTGTGGCAAGAAGGTTGTTGGAGGCAGCATGAGGAAGGGCAGTGAAAGGTGGAATGATGCAGTGAAGGTAAAAGTGGAAGAGAAAAAGAAGGCATTTGAAGAATGGCTGCAGAGTAATAGTATAGAGAAGTATGAAAAATATAGAGAGAAAAATATCAAAGTAAAACGCAAGGTACGTGAGGCAAAGAGGGCAGCTGACCTGAGGTGCAGTCAGGGATTGGGTCAGTCATATGAAGAGAATAAGAAGAAGTTTTGGAAGGAAGTGAAGAGAGTAAGGAAGGCTGGCGCAAGAATTGAAGAGACAGTGATTGTACCAACTGTGATGTATGGATCGGAGTTGTGGGGAATGAAAGTGATGGAGAGACAGAAATTGAATATGTTTGAGATGAAGTGTCTAAGGAGTATGGCTGGTGTATCTCGAGTAGCTAGGGTTAGGAACAAAGTGGTGAGGGTGAGAACGGGTGTAAGAAATGAATTAGCAGCTAGAGTGGATATGAATGTGTTGAGGTGGTTTGGCCATGTTGAGAGAATGGAAAATGGCTGTCTGCTAAATAAGGTGATGAATGCAAGAGTTGATGGGAGAAGTACAAGAGGAAGGCCAAGGTTTGAGTGGATGGATGGAGTGAAGAAATCTCTGGGTGATAGGAGGATAGATGTGAGAGAGGCAAGAGAGCGTGCTAGAAATAGGAATGAATGGCGAGCGATTGTGACGCAGTTCCGGTAGGCCCTGCTGCTTCCTCCGGTGCCTTAGATGACCACGGAGGTAGCAGCAGTAGGGGATTCAGCATTATGAAGCTTCATCTGTGGTGGATAATGGGGGAGGGTGGGCTGTGGCACCCTAGCAGTACCAGCTGAACTCGGTTGAGTTCCTTGTCAGGCTGGGAGGAACGTAGAGAGTAGAGGTCCCCCTTTTTTTTTGTTCTGTTTCATTTGTTGATGTCGGCTACCCCCAAAATTAGGGGAAGTGCCTTGGTATATGTATGTATGTAAGAAAACTGTTACCAAAATGGAAGAAATAGGCCCTTACACATAGTCCTAAAGAAAGATGGCTTATTGCATCCGTTTGGGGATTACAGGCACCTGAACATGCGGACAGAACTGGATCACTACCACCTCCCAAACATTGCTGACATGACCTCCTACTTGTCCAAAGCGAGAGATTTCTACACGCTCGATTTACTGAAGGGGTATTATCAGGTGCCCATGAACCCAGATGACACACCCCAAGACTACCCTCACTACCTCCTTTGCTACATGAATCTTCAATATCTTCTGTTTTGGCCTTCATAATGCTGAGGCTGCTTGTCAATGTCTCAACAACGATATCTTAAAGGATTTCCCCTCCTGTGTATGTTACGTGGACAACATACTTGTATTCTTTTCCTCCAAAGAGGAACGCCTCTGTCATATACGCATCGTGCTCGACCACCTACAACAGAACAGCCTTGTAGTCCGATACAATAAGTGTACCTTTGACGCAAATGAAGTATCGTTCTTAGGGCACTGCATCACTCCTGAAGAAGTCCACCCCCTCCCCGAGGAGATAGCCGCTGTTTTAGCTGAGCAGCTTAGCGATATGATGGGGACAGACTTGACTAAAGTGTCAAACTTTGTGAGGCAGTTCTGTAGACCCTACTTATTAATTTTTTGCTATGCCCCATCAAATTTGGCCAATGAGGCCTAGTCATGTGCGTCATCTATTTTTCCATAGTGTTAATAGAGGAAAATAATACTGTACATATACATGTCTCAGCAAGATGCTTTAAAAATTTAAAAGCAATATAATCCATTCAATTAATAAAATCAGAAAAGGATACATTGAAAATCATTTTCTAATCAATAAACATTCATATTTTGCAAGATATTTGTTTATGGTTTGACAAAACTCGAAAATAAGGCCGAAAAATCATGTCGCGACATTATACGCAACTTGCTTCCATAGCATTAGTGAACGTGACAGTTAAACATTAATTTGTTTCAGAAATATTTTTGTTTGTAACTGCTTATTCAGCCCCTTAAAGTTTTCAACATTTAGGAAAACATCTTTAAAGCAATACTGGCATGTACATCGGCAACCGCAGCTGGTACGAGTATGTGGATATCCATTGTTCTATTTTTCACAGCTGCACAAGCACCGTCTTGTGCATTGCCATCCAGCTTTCCTGCAACCACATTTCGGGCCACATCCTCTTGCACCCTTGCATGCACATTTGACTAGTTGGCTGCAAGCTTCAGATGCTATTGGCAGTGTCGTCCAAAAAGGGAGCCAAACCTTGTCCAGAGTCCTTCCACATTCCTCTGGAGATGGTGCTTACTACTGGGGCTGGACAGCAGTGTTCCAAATGCTTGCCTGGTAGACAGCATGGTTTAAATGTTATAATAATGCTCCCTATGTGGGAGGAAAGGCTTCCATCATCATCTTGTCTCTGTGGCAAAACAGCTCTCTGCGGGCATCATCAACATAGCTCAGTTGGCTGGTTTTGTCATACAGGAGAACTGTGAAGACTTCCAGTAATTTGAAGTGGTGGCTGTTCACCTCCATGGAAACTGGTGGCTGTTCACCTCCATGGAAACGAAAGGATTTTCTACAATGAACCCGAAAGCCTCTGTTACTGCAGGATAACATTTCCATGCAGCCGATGCAGACAGTTTTCCTTTGCCAAAAAAGGCAGAGACCATGTCGCAAACAGTGAAGCTGTGGAAAGTGGGGAAGGCTGTAGACTTTTCCTCTCCAAGGGCTAGATCAATGGCATTGATGTGAAAGTACGTGAAATTCTTTCCCGTGCCGAAAGCAATCCAAATCTCTGCCGCTCGACACATTGCTTGAAGCTTAGGGAACTTTCCAGGGATGATGGCAAATTGCTTGAAGCTTGCAGATCTTTCCAGTGATGATGGTGATGATGTCAGTATCTACAGTGCAAAGTAAGAAAGCACAGGAGCCCGTCTGCAGTGCATTTTGCAGATGCAGCAGTATCTTTGTGTCTGCTTCCTCATGATCATTGTCTGGCCTCCAGTGATCCATTCCTCTGATGAGAACCTTCTGGCCTGATGTAATGACAACGACTTTTCCATCGGGGAACTGAGCTGTGGCAACTTCCTCTGACAGGAAGGCAAAGAGTACTTGTTTGTTGTCTGAGTCGTTGAAAAACTCTTGCCACTTTCCAGGGATCTTGTTGTGACCAGCAACTTTTCTCCTGATTCCTTTGCCTCTCTTCTCTTGTTCACTCTTTAATACTGCTCTGTCAGCACCTTCCAGTTGGTATCTGATGTATGGTAGGAAAACATCATTGGCATAATCTTCAAACGTTACGATTCCAGCAGTTGGAAGGAAGTGTAAATCGGCAGTGCCATCCAAAATCTTTGTGTCGAGAGTACTCGGGGGAAGGGGGGGGGGTGGGAGTCAAGCTGCTCTGATGCCGGTGTCTGCTCAATGGAAGAAAGTAGACCTGAATCAAGCTCTACAACATCCAGTTCTCCAACTGAGCTTTCTGCCTCTGCCACATGCTGAAGACAAGCTGCCAGATCAGTTTCATCATCAAGGCCTGTGTCTCAAGTGAACCTGGAGTGTCTGTATCAGGAGCTTGTATCAGGCCCTTCAGCAAGTCAGACTTTTTGCCCAGGCGCAGTTTTCCTCTGTCTGAAAGAGATGGTGGGTATGGGTTACTTTCTTGCTGGAAAAAGGTACCCACATCTGTTTTTTGTCTTGAGCCACAATGTACAGCTGTGAAAAAAGGCTGACATCAGCCTTCAAAGTTGCTATTTTACTACCTTCTTTCAATTTTTCCTTTGGTGTTGGACACTTGAAGAGTAGAAGGGAGTTTTTCTTGACAGGTGGTAGTCATCATACTCGGTCTTTCCAAGGTAACCGATTCATTCATCACATCACAAGTATCCAGCATCAACAATTCTGCGGTGTCATTCATGAAAGAATTGCTCATCTCACTGATAGTCTTGGCAAGGCTCAAAACTTGCTCTCTAAAGCTCTGTTGAGTTGATAGACCTTCCTCATGTGATAGTGCATCTCAGATCCCTCATTGAAACTTGCTTCAAACTCCTCCAGTATTCTTACTTGTTCAGGTCCAGCAAGCATCCACTTGCGAAATGCTAACGGGTTTTCAGTGAGTCCAACAGCACCATCAGACCCTTTTACAATGTCATTGTTGTTCTCATGGGCCTGGTCGATTGATATTGCCAAAAATCTGTTTGTAGTCTTAAACACAACCTGGTGTCCATGCTTTTCAAATTCTTCTTTGATTGTATGAGGCAGATTTTCCATGTCCCTTATGTGTACCGGGATCCAGCGAGCATAGTTGTGGTGATCCATGCTGAAGAACCAAGGCATCAAGGCTTTCATTGAGTTCACATACAAGTGGAAGTTGGCCTCTCGATGAGCACGGATGAAGAGCAGGCCCAGGAGCTCAAAGTGCAGGATAGTGTCCCAAAACTGAAATGTTGGTCTTCAGCTGATCATGTCCTGTCTCCAGGTCTCTTTTGTATATTCAGTGTCAGGTTTACCAGTTGACAAGAATGCTTCTTCTTGAAGCTTAGCCAAGGTCAAAGCACTGGCTTGATGTGCTCTTCGTGTTTTTGTGAGATGGCAGCAGTGGAGAAAGGAGTCAGCGGTTCCAGAGGAAGCAATACCTGCTTGGGTGAGTGTAGCAGTCCAAATTGTCTTCTCCATGAGTCTGTGGCCATTTCCACTGGATGTACTTTGCCAGGGCATAAAGTAGACCATCCATTGCCAGGATGGGAACTTCCCGGGGGTTCAGGAACTGTGAGGCCTGTCGATTGACATCCATGCTGTGCTTGATCATCGCAGCTGTGGCAGCCTTCACATAAAAAAGTGGCAAGAGTTATGTCAGAGCTGCTTGTTTGTCATTTAGGAGTGAGTCATCTTGCAGTGCTGCATGGTAAGCTGACCAAGCTATAGTATCACCCTTTTCTAGTTTTTCATTGTTGAGAAGCTCTAGCACCTGCCTCAGCCAGTGTTGTTCTTCATGTATTCCTGCAGCCTGAGTATCTGGTCTAAACTGAGCAGCACTGGTGAGCTTTCACACTTTTGTAGTATTTTCTTAGAGTGCAACTGCTGGCACTGTTGTGAAACTTTCTGGGAGTGCATGGCACTCTGGGCTGTCCCATGTTTGTCTTTGTTGGAGACCTGAACAGACTAATCCTTTTGCCATGGAAAGAACCTGTGGCTGTTGTGCTGGAGGGGTTGTGATCCAGATTATCAACAGCACCCACTGTGAAGAGCCTAAGACGAAGCGTTGGTGGGCACACCATGTCTTCTTTCTGGGTGTGCAAGCAGACTGCTGTTGCCAGCTGATTTTCTAACTGCAAGAAACAATCTTAGCTGACACCGAGACCCAGTTCATGGACCTGAAGCGGGTGTGAATGTCAAGTCCGATATACAGAGGCAGTGGTGGTTCATAGTTCATTGAATAACGAGATTTTACTACTGCCAAACCTTTCTTCTTGAGGTTAAAAAGGATGGTCTGAGAAATGGTCAGACATGCTTGTGAGTCATTTGAGCCCTGTTGTTTTATATCTGGTTCATTTAGGGGCATTGCAAGAAACATCTTCAGTGTCGATGGAATAGATTGTTCTTGACAGGAGGCCGGAAACGACTCATCAGAGTGAAATCCAGTTCTCTGGGAGATTTCGTTGTTAAGCTATTTTTGCAGCTTTTGCAAGAATGGCAGCATCTCCTTCATGGTCACAATTCATAGCCTCTTTCAACACTTGCTGCATTCCCTCAAGAAAAAATGAGAACAATGTGTTTTCCATCACTTTGTTCTTGGGCTTGAGAGAAGTACTGCAGGATCTTTTCCTTGAATCGGCTCATGTTTATTTCCTTTCGAAGACCAAGGTCTTGAAGACGCTTTTCATACAACTTTCGAAGATTCACAAGCTTGAAATTAAAGATACCGTACTCCAAAGAATTTTCGATGGAACTGGTGAGCTCAATAAAGGCTCTAGCCTCATTTTTTTGCTCCTCATTTTGGGATTCACTGGATTCTTGAAACTGCCTTGTCTTGGACCTATGGCAATTTTGGAGCTCAGTCAGGCAGGTCACGTGGTGTTTTGCTTCAATGGCAATTAGGTCACCACCAGAAATCTTTGTAAGCAGAGCACTGTCTTGCAAATCAGTGGTCATCTGCCTGATATTCGCATATGCATCCAGAGTTCTGAATTCATGGAGATGACCATCCTCTTTGCCGCAGAAAATGCATGAGGACTTTGGCAGAATTTGCCGGTCTTTTCGGAGCTTTTCATCAATGACAGAACCTGGATTATCAAAAGTCAGTTTTCTCTTTTGTTGAGCTCTGTATAATTTAACTTTGGCAAATTTTTTGCAGCAAAATTTGGGCCACTTTGCCTGATGTGCCACA
>NC_090728.1:179290444-179292944 GCF_036898095.1 Palaemon carinicauda
GGAGAGGGTATGTTGCCTATCAACTGCAGCAGCAGTTGATAGGGAATTTTTTGCATTGCAGAAGGCTGCTTTATGAAGGGGACCCCACGTCAGGTCTTTTGCCTTGCCCTTGAAGGAGGTGTCAAGGGGGTAGTGGTGAGAGTGGTGGTGATGACTGGCAAGAACTGGGGATAATAGTTTATCATGCCCAAGAATTCTTGTAGTGCTTTGGCCCTTGGGGGCGATAGAAGTTTGAACGGCTGCTACCTGCTCAGGGAAGGGGCAGACGCCTTCAGCAGATACTATGCCTAAAGAACAATATTTCGTTGGGTCCAAAAGTACACCTGTGGTACCGAACTACAAGGCTTCTCTGTTGTAGTCAGTTGAGAACAATGTGTACGAGATGGAGGCATTCCTCTTTAGGAGAAAACACAAGTAGGTCATCTCCGTAACATACGCAAAAGGGGTAATCCCCACAAAATGTCATCCATGAGGCTTTGAAAAGTTGTCCCAGTATTATGAAGGCTAAAACCGGTATAAGTGGAGGTGTAGGTACTGAAGGGGTGGTGATGGTGGTCTTGGGTATGTATTCTCGGTTAATGGGCACCTGATATTACCTCCTCAAGAGGTCGAATGTAGAGAAAATTTTCACTTTGTGCAAGTAAGAGGTAACGTCAGTGATGTTGAGAGAAGGCAGTGATCCGATTCGATCTGCATGTTCAGATGCCTATAATCCCTACAATGGTGCAGGGAGTCATCTTTGTTTCTGGATGATCTGTAAGGGCAAGAGCCATGGGCTTGAGGCCTATTGCTAAAGGGCCATTTCTTTCGTTTTGGTGAACGTTTGTTTTACGGCTGTCAAACAATCCGGGTCCAAATGCCTGAATGCGTCAAATAACGTGGCCCCGTCATCCAAATATGGTTGTAAATACCATGCTTGGCTGGAACACTGGGCATTGGGTGAAGTTCAGGACGAAAGATTTCTAGGTACGACGTGAGGAGGTGGGCGTAGGTATACGTGGGTGCAATGATCTGGAGTGTGTGGTAGGAAGGGGTGCATTGGAGAGGCATCATTGAGTATGAATCAGCATCGACTAATTCTCTATGTTCCACATCAACAAGTAAGTAGAAATATGCGAGGAAATCCACACTGCGTAATTGAAATGTTACATCTGCAACGAGGAATTTCTAATAGTATTTGACTCTCCAAAACAATAGTGTGAGTTTCTTTTATCTGTGGATGGGGATCTCAGATCTGTTGGCAGCTACCAGGCTGATGTCAGCAAGCTTACAATGACTATATCGTGTCGTGGAGAGAGATTTTGGTATAAGGGAAAAGCAAACACTAGTGTCTACCAAAAACTGCAAACCCATACCCTCATCATGTAAAAAGGAAAGATTAGGAACAGGAGAGGCCACCACTACAAACAGTGGCTTACTTACACGATTTTTGGCCACTGACAACAATCTGCACATTTCTTTGCAGCAACCCCAAACGTGGAGTGGTAGTAGCAGAACTGTGACTGATGGGCATCAGCAAGTGGCTGGAGAGGTTGATGGTTGTGGCGAGAGTGAGGGCAAGCATATGTGCTTGGTAGACAACTTTGTCACAGCCCTGGTATGTACAGGGCAGGCATCTGTGTCTTACTACATTCATGTCTGCCTCGGTCGGTGTTGAATAGTTGTCCACTTCGTCAGAAGTGGAGGTATTGATGGAAGTCTTGAAGGTGGTAAAGTGCCTGTTCATAAGGGCGTTGACTTTGGTCATCAAGTGCTTCATGATCCAGATATGGATATCGGTAATGGCGTGCATACTGGTTTGACTAAGTGTCGTACCCAAAGGGCATGAAGTAGGCATACTTCTGATGAGAGCCATCTGCGGAAGGTTTCAAGCAAGTGGCACCAGTCATTTCCTTGAGGGCAAGTAAAGCCTTTAGGCTATAGTGGTGGCTGACTATGGTGAGTACTACTCCAAGAGGAATTTTTGAGAGCCTATACTCTATTGGGGGGTCCCCTTGGTCGCAAGACCAATCAGAGATTTCTAGGAACGTGTCCTTTTGGATAACCATGAGAACTTCATATACTTTGCTGTTTGATCCACATGTTGCAAACTCACTATTCAAATATCATGGTGGAGATCAGTTGATTTCAAGTCTAAAAATAGATGCCCGCATTTGACAGGAATTTTGTGCAGTGTCTTGTAATAAACTTATATCTCTCTTGATAGCTCAGTCGGTAGAGTGCTCGCAGGCATGGTTTCGGCTGAGTGGCATGACTTTAAATCTCTGCCCAGCCAAAAGCTATTACCATAAAGGAATTCCAGTAGATAAATAGTTCCAAGGTGGAATTCAGTATTAAATGCCATTTTGGTTGATATTTACAACAATTAAAATAACAAGTGTTAGTGATATATATTCATCTTAAATAACGACGTGTAGTAAGCTCACAATTCAACTATTATGGTGGAGATAGGTTTATTTCAAGTCTAAGAACAGATTCCTGAATTCGACAAGAATAAGTA
>NC_090728.1:179300444-179310444 GCF_036898095.1 Palaemon carinicauda
GCAGCATAAGAAGAAATTAAATTTTGCCTTGTTCATGATAAATGTAGGATATGTCCTTTCAATTGTTTTGTACCATAGTGGATAACAGTATTACATGACCTCTATATCTCTTGTCGTTTCTGGGATGACTGACTCAAAGGAAAATGGCCTAAAGTTAGGCAAAATTCCATAATTTTTCTATCTATTTCATTTTGATTATGAGTTTATTCATTTATCTGCCTAATAATCTTTTTTTCAGTTATAAAGAAGTAATGACCATGATACTAATGCTTCACTAATTATGATAAACAGTTTGTATTAATATTTCTTAACTTTTGTTTTCTGAGTTACTCTTTGCCAGTGTCTACGATTCTGTTACCAAAGTATGTAGATACAAATATGCTACTGAACGTGTGATTAAATTTCATAAACTAGTGCCGTAAACAACAATGTTAAGTTTTTGTTATTTACTTATTGGACTTGAAAACAAGTGTGTTGATTGAGCAATCTTCACGAATAAATTTTCAATTCACATAAACTTTTTTTATTACTTCCAGTGCTTTCTGACAAAAGTAGGCACGAGGGAGATTGATTCTATTAAAACGAAAATTCCTTTACAATTCGTCTCTCATTTTGCCGTTCTAGGTAATTATTTCCCCAATTGAATCCTCCAGATATATTGTTGACAAAAGAGCCGACACGCTAACAAACTTTTGAAAGCTTCTATTTTTTTTTCTCAATGTTGGTTGATTAAAAGAAAGTTTATTCATTGTAACCAACTGAAACAAAAGAGATGTACATTCAGCTCTTAAAGTAGATCCACGGGCATTTTATGCAAAGGATACTGGAGCATAATAAAGCTTCAAATCTAGGTAAATGAGATTAATTACGGAATATTGACCAGTTTCATGATTTGCTAGAACTTCAAACACCAAATCATTACCGCCATAAATTTCTCTCATTTATTAATGCCTTTAAGTGGGTTTCTACTACAAATAGATTACATATTTCTAATCAAAATAATATCCTAACCCCACTATAACATTTATCTCTGACAACGTCTTTAAGTTAATGCAATTTCCTACCCTTCGTCTATCTATCACTTTCACTGTCCTCCATTCTTTCTATTCGTATCATCATCAAGTCTATTCCCATCCCCTTTCGAGTTAATTCCGCCAAGTTATTCCTTCTTCCAATCCGTGTCAACGCTCCTCTTCTCCTTTCAATCCACACAGAATCATTGCCTCCACTTCTCCAATCTCATCCGAAAGGTACACACCGCTAACAGAGACAATCTTCTGTTTGTAATATCCTCTGAAACTTCATTTCCATCGCCATCGACCTTTTGCCGGATCTCCACTTCAGTCCGGCCAGATTGTCGATTAAGTGAACTTTAGTAGGGTCGCCGTTGAGGCAATTATCTGCAAGGTTCCATCAATCGAAAACTCCTAGGGAGACTTGACGATCCAGGCATATTCTTAGCTTGGCAGGCCAGGCATATTCTTGCCTTGATGATTCAGGCATATTCTTAGCTTTACGATCCAGGCATATTCTTTGGCTTGACGATTCAGGCATATTCTTGGGTTGGTAATTCAGGCATATTCTTGGCCCGACAATCCAGGTATATTCTTGGCTTGGTGATTCAAGCATATTCTAAGCTAGGCGATCCAGGCATATTCTTGTCTTGACGATCCAGGTATATTGTTGGCTAGGCACCTCAGGCATATTCTTGGCTTGATGATTCAGGGATATTCTTGGCTTGACGATCCAGGCATATTCTTGGCTTGGCAATTCAGTTATATTCTTTTCTGGCACTCCAGGTATATTCTTGAATTGACGATACAAGGCTATTTTTGGCTTGGTAGTTCAGGCACATTCTTTGTCCGGCAATCCAGGCACATTCTTGGTCTAGGATTCCAGGTGTATTCATAGCATGGTGATCCAGGCATATTCTTGGCTTGGTGATCTAGTCATATTCTTGGTTTAGCAATTTCGGTATATTCTTGGTCTGGCAATCCAGATATATATTCAGGCATATTCTTAGTTTGGCAATCCAGTTATATCATTGGCTTGACGATTCGGGGCATATTTTTGGCATGTAATTGGCTTGGCAGTTAAGGCATATTCTTGTCTTGGAAATTCAGGCATATTTTCAACTTGTCAGTTCAGTCCTATTCTTGATTTGGCAATAGAGGTATATTCCTGGCTCAGCAGTCCAGGCACATTCTTAGCCTGCAATTCAGGCATATTGTTGGTTGCACAATCAAGGTATATTCTTGGCTTGACCATTCAGGCATTTTCTTGGCTTGGCAGTTCAGGCACATTCTTGGCTTGTCTATTCTGGCATATTCTTGGTTTGGCAGCCCAGGCATATTATTGGCTTGGTGATCCAGATATATTCTTGGATTGAATATTCAGGCATAATCCTAGCTTATTGATTCAGGCATATTCTTGGCCTGGCAATTCAGGCATATTCTTTGTGTGACAATGTAGGTATATTCTTAGTTTGGCAATATAGGTATATTCTTGTTTTGCTAATCCAGGTATATTCTTGGTTTGACAATCCATGTATATTCTTGGTTTGCCATTCCAGGTATATTCTTGGCTTGAAGATTCAGGTATATTCTTGGTTTTGCTATCCAGGCATATTCTTGGCTTAGCAGTCCAAACATATCATTGGCTTGGCAATTCAGTCATATTTTGGGCTTGCCAATTCAGGCATATTCTTAGTTTGGCAATGAAGGTATATTCTAGGCTTAGCAGTCCAGGAAAATTCTTGGCTTGGCAATCCAAGTATGTTCTTGGCTTGGTAGTCCAGGCACATTCTTGGCTTGGTAACTCAGCCATATTCTTAGTTTGGCAATCCTGTATTTTCTTGGCTTGGTGATCCATATATATTCTTGACTTGACAACCCAGGTATATTATTGGCTTAACGATTCAGGCATATTCTTGGTTTGACAACATAGACATACTTTTTGTTTGGCAATATATGAATATTCTAGGTTTGGCAATCCAGGTATATTCTTGACTTAACAATTCAGGAATATTCTTGGCTAGTCGATTCAGGAAAATTCTGGGCGTGACGATCCAGGCATATTGTTGATTTGGCTATCGGAGTATATTCTTGGTTTGAAAAATCAAGTATATTCTTGACTTTACGATCCTGGCATATTATTTCCTTAGTAATTCAGACATATTTTTGGCTTAGAAATTCAGGCATATTCTTGGTTTGGCAATCCAGATGTATTCTTGGCATGGCAGTCCAAGCATATTCTTAGCTTGGCAAATCCGTCATATTCCTGGTTTGTCAATCTAGGTATATTCTTGGCTTGCTGAAATAGTTATATTATTGGCTTGACAATCTAATCATATTCTTGATTTGGCAAACCAGGTATATTCTTGGCTTAACGATACAGGCATAATCTTGGCTTGACGATTCCGGCTTGTTCTTGGCCTGGCAATTCAGGCATGTTCATGGTTTGGCAACCCAGGTTTATTCTTGGCTTGACAATCCAGACATATTCTTGGCTTCGCAGTCCAGGCATATTCTTGCCTTTACAATTTAGGCATAATTTTAGCTTGCCAATTCAGGCATATTCTTGGTTTGGCCGTAGAGGTATATTCTTGACTTAGCAGTCAAATCACAACACAGGCATATTCTTGGTTTGGCAATCCAGGCATATTCTTGGCTTGGTGATCCAGGCATATTCCTGGCTTGACAATCCCGGCATATTCTTAGCTTGACGATTCAGGCATATTGTTGGTTTGACAATTCAGGCATATTCTTGTATTTTTGGTTTGCCAATCCAGGTATATTCTAGGCTTGACGATACAGGCATAAACTTGGATTAACATTTTAGGCATATTCTTGGTTTGGCAGTACAGGTATAATCTTTGTTTGTAAATCCAAGTATATTCTTGGCTCTTCGATTCAGGCATATTCTTGATCATCATTCTAGTTAACATCTTGACACATTCACTTTTTTTCCAGAGTGTGGAATTCTCTTTATGCACTTTGTTCCTTTTGGAGGGAGGACTATCACATCTATGATTACTTTGTTACTTGAATAGATTTAGAGAGATTCTGCCACGATTCCGGAGTAATTCCATCATATGACAGGGAAGGTTAACGTACATCAGAATTCTAGTAATTCTACGAAACAGATTCCGCAATTTGAGACAACTATATTCATCCTAGAACCATTTCAGAAAGACACTACTTTGGTCAGTGAACATATATACTGATTTACACCTAAGCTGAAAAATAATTTCTAAAGCACGTAAGGCCGTAGGCTAACGCCAGGAATAGGAAATTATACAAATTATACATCATCTTCACCATAATCTCTTCCTATGCCTATTAATGCAAAGGGCCTCGGTTAGATTTTGCCAGTCGTCTTTATCATGAGCCTTTAAATCAATACTTCTCCATCCATCATCTCCTACTTCATAATTCATAGTCCTCAGCCATGTAGGCATGGGTCTTCAAGCTCTTCTAGTGCCTTGTGGAGCGCATTTGAAAGTATGGTGAACTAATCTCTCCTGGAGAGTGCCAAGAGCATACCCAAACCATCTCCATCTGCCCCTCACCATGAACTCATCCACATATGGCCCTCGAGTAATCTCTTTTATAGTTTCATTTCAAATCCTGTCCTGCTATTTAACACCCAATATTCTTCCGATGGCTTTGTTCTCGAATATACAAAATCTGTTGGATATTGTTTCATTGCCATACCACGACTTATGTCCATACAGTAACAACCATCTCACTAAACTGATATATAGCCTGATTTTTATATGTAATTTCGGGCAATTCGATTTCCAAATTTTACTGATTTGCTTTTTTTCAATCTTTCATCAACCTCAAATTCTAAAGATCCTGTATAAGAGATCATAGTTCCTAAATATTTAAATGATTCCACCTTTTTAATCCTTTCTCCTTCTACTTATATTTCATCTTCCAATGCATATTTCTTTCTCAATATCTCTGTCTTTCTTTTATTCTTGAGCCTAACCTCATGTGATATGTCATGCATTCCGGTGAGCAATCTATGCAAGTCCTCTTGTCTTCTACTAATAAGGACAGCGTCATCATCATATTCTAGGTCAGCTAATTACTTGTTACCAATCCAGTCCAGTTTCTCAGTGTAGTATTCTTGGCCCATTATTTTATATTCTATATACACATGACATATGGTTTGGCCTAGAAAACAAGCTTGATGCTATACTCTTTTGTGACGAGCCGAGAGAGGGTTGTGAACTCAAAGGCAGGATGCAATCAACTGAGTATATTGATTAAAGAACACTCCTTTATATACAAAACCTCAAGGCAACAGAAAAATACATGTTCGAGAAAATGACAATGTTACATAGGCGACACGCCAACATGTCTACAGTATTCTGGTTCTTTTTAGTGCGAGGGAAGAGCGCAGATACAAGCATAATATATACAAAATAATTTATGTACGATCGTGTGACACACGGTTGGTACATGGCTCCCCCCCTAAAAATGACATACTGTACATGTTAAATAGGGCGCCCTGCTCCAGAGAGGCAAACTGTAGGCGGGTCATCTGGCAGTAGATAAGCAGGTTTTAGACGATCAATGGAGACCCAGTCTTCTTTGCCACGAATGTTTAGTAGGAATGCTTTCGGACTGCGTTAGATCACAAGGAAAGGGCCCGTGTAAGGGGGCGTTAGCAGTGGCTTGGTAGTGTCGTTGCGCAGGAAGACGTGCGTTGCAGAATGCAAGTCTGTAGGTATGTGATGCTTCGCTGGGGGCTTGTAAGTCTGGCGGCATGGAGTAAATTTTCCCACGACGTGACGTATGCACTGGAGATCATCGGAGGAGGTTGTAGAAGGAAAAAATTCGGCCGGAACGACCAACGGGTCGCCATACACCATTTCAGCTGCCGAGACATCAAGGGCATCTTTAGAAGTGGTCCTTAGTCCCAGGAGGACCCAGGGAAGCTGAGTAAACCAGTTTGAATCCTTGCAGCGGGACATCAAAGCTGCTTTGAGGGTGCGATGAAAACGTTCAACCATTCCATTGGCAGCGGGGTTGTAGGCCGTTGTCTGATGTAGGGTGATGCCCAGGAGATTCGCTAATGATGTCCACAATTGAGAGGTGAAAGTGGTTACTCTGTCAGAAGTAATATGCTCACGGATACCAAATCTTGCAATCCATCCAGAGAGTAAGGCAGATGTACATGAGGCGGATGTTGCAGTTTCCATGGGAATGGCTTCAGGCCAACGGGTGGAGCGGTCGATGACGGTAAACAGGTAACGATGTCCTTGTGATGTGGGTAGGGGGCCTACAACGTCAACGTGAATGTGTGCGAAACGACGCTGAGGTTGAGGAAAGGTGCCCACTCATGAATCCGTGTGTCGATGTACTTTGGAAGTTTGGCAAGAAGTACAGGCGCGGACCCAATCCTTAGCATCCTTAGAAATGCCATGCCAAATGAACTTTGCCTTCAGCAGCTGTGCAGTAGAACGGCACGAGGGATATGAAAGGCCGTGAATGAAATCAAACACCTGTCGGCGCATGGGAGCAGGAATCCAAGGTCGTGGTCTGCCAGTACTGACGTCACAGAGGAGGGTGGTGTTGGAGTCGTCGAGGGGGAAGTCTTCCCAACGGAGGGACGTGCAGGATGTCCTACATGCTTGATATTCGGGATCCTGTCTTTGGGCTTCAGCCAGGGCGTTGTAATCCAATCCCAGTTGAACGGCAGCCAACATGTTTCTTGACAGGGCATCGGCAACGGGATTCATTTTCCCAGGGACGTATTGAAGGGTGCAATTGTATTCATCCACGGCGGAGAGATGTCGGCATTGACGGGCGGACCAGGCGCCAGACTGTCGAGTGAAGGCGTGCACCAGCGGCATGTGATCTGTGCGAATGACGAAGGGCGTACCTTCTAAGAAATGGCGAAAGTGACAGACAGCCAAGTGCATCGCCAGCAATTCATGACCGAAGGTAGAATAACCCCATTCTGCCTTGGACAGTTTTCAGCTGAAGAAGGCCAATGGGCGGGGTGAGCCGTTGACCACCTGCTCGAGTTCTGCACCAATAGCGACGTCGCTGGCATCAGTGGAGAGAAAGAGAGGGGCAGGTGGGATAGGAAAAGTGAGAGCCGCAGCGATTGATAGGACCCTCTTTGCATTGCAGAAGGCCGCTTCTTGAAAGGGACCCCACTTCAGGTCCTTTGGCTTGCCCTTGAGGGAGGCTTAGAGGGGAGCAAGAGTGGCGGCAATGGCTTGCAGAAAACGGTGATAATAGTTGATCATGCCCAAGAACTCCTGCAGAGCTTTGACGGTCGAGGGCGCCGGGAAGTTCTGAACGGCTGCTACTTCTCAGGGAGGGGATGGGCTCCTTCAGGAGTGAAGCGGTGCCCTAAGAACGACACTTCGTTGGCGCCAAAGGTACACTTGTCGTACCGGACTACAAGGCCGTTTTGTTGCAGGCGTTCGAGCACGATGCGCAGGTGACGTAGGTGTTCCTCTTTTGAGGAGGAGAACACAAGTATGTCGTCCACATAACATACACAGAAAGGGAGGCCCCCTAAGATGCCATCCATGAGACGTTGAAACGTGGCCCCAGCATTACGAAGGCCAAAACAGGAGTAATTGAAGGTGTATGTACCAAACGGAGTGGTGATGGCGGTCTTGGGGATGTCTTCTGGGTTCATAGGCACTTGATAATACCCCTTCAGGAGGTCGAGCGTAGAGAAAACCTTCGCTTTGTGCAGGTAGGAGGTCACGTCGGCAATGTTTGGAAGGGGTGTAGTGATCCGGTTCTGATTGCATGTTCAGGCGCCTGTAATCCCTGCACGGACGTAGGGAGCAATCTTTCTTCCGAACGATGTGTAAGGGTGACAACCATGGGCTGGAGGCCTTTTGGCAAAGGCCCATTTCCTCCATTTCGGTGATCGTCTGTTTGGCGGCTGCCAATCGTTCCGGTGCCAGACGTCTGAATTTTGCAAAGACTGGGGGTCCCGTCGTCTTGATATGGTGATAAATACCGTTCTTGGAAGGAACCGTGGGTGTTTGGCGAAGTTCTGGACGGAAAACTTCCGGGTACGACGTGAGGAGGTGGGCGTAGGCATCCGTGGGTGCGCTGATGTGGAGAGCGAGGTTAGAGGGGGCGGGTTGAAGAGGTGTCGACAAGTACGAGTCTGCGTTGACCAATCGTCGGTGGGCGACATCGACCAGAAGGTGGAAATGAGAGAGGAAATCCGCACCGATGATTGGCATTGTGACGTCAGCAACGAGAAACTTCCAATTGAATTTACCGTTTCCGAACGATAATGTGAGGTTCTCGTAACCGTAGGTGGGTATCGCAGATCCGTTGGCAGCTATCAAGCGGACGTCGGCAGATGTAGACAGACTATGTCGTGCCTTGAATAGTTTCCTTGGCAAAAGAGAACGACAAGTACCCGTGTCTACCAAAAATCGCACGCCCGTTCCTGCATCCTGTAAAAAGAAAAGATTAGAAACATGGGAGGCCACCGCCACGAGCAATGGCCTACTTACACATTTTTTGGCCACTGACAATCCTTGGCACATTTCTTCGCGGTTGCCCCGAATCTGAAGTGGTAGTAGCAAAACTGCGCCGGATGGGAGGTAGTAAGTGGCTGTAGAAGTCGTTCGTTGGCGCGCGAGCTATTGGTGGGTGTTGGGCGGCTTTGTCGCTGCTTCGGCACGTCACGGGGTAGGCGTGTATGTCCTACGGCATTCATGTTAGCTTCGGTTGACGTTGAATAGGCATCTTCTTCGTCAGGGGTGGAGGCGTTGATGGAGGTCTTGAAGTGGCTGTCCATAAGGGCGTCATCTTTAGTCATCAAGTCCTTTATGGGTAAACTATCGACATCGGGTATGGCAGCGCGTATAGGTCCGGGTAAACGGCGTATCCAAAGGGCACGAAGTAGTTTCACCTCACGAGGAGAGCCATCTGCGGCAGGTTGAAGGCGAGCGATACTGGTCATTTCCCTGAGGGCAAGCGATGCCCTTTGGTCCCCCAACGGTTGTTACGAGAGCTGAAAAAGCTTTGCTATACGGGCGGCTGGGGACGGTGAGTACTGCTGCAGAAGGTATGTTTTGAGGGCGTCATACGCTATTGGGGTGTCTCCTTGTTCACAAAGCCAGTCGGATATTTCTGGGAAGGTGTCCTCGGGTATCGCCGCAAGAACATAATCTGCTTTGGTGGTTGAGCGAGTCACGCCCCTGATGCGAAACTGGACTTCTGCGCGCTGATACCAAGCAAACGCCTCTCCGCTGGCAAACGATGAAAGTTTGTATGGAGCGGCCGCAGCACCAACTGCCGTAAAGTCCGCCATAGTACCAACGATGGAGGGGCGAGGGGGTGGGTGTGGGAGCGAGTCGACTTCCGGGGTCACCAATGTGACGAGCCGAGAGAGGGTTGTGAATTCAAAGGCAGGATGCAATCAACTGAGTATATTTATTAAAGAACACTCTCCTTTATATACAAAACCTCAAGGCAACAGGAAAATACATGTTCGAGAAAATGACAATGTTACATAGGCGACATGCCAACATGTCTATTCTGGTTCTTTTTAGTGCGAGGGAAGAGCGCAGATACAAGCATAATATATACAAAATAATTTATGTACGATCGTGTGACACACGGTTGGTACACTTTGCATCAATTCCATCTTGCTGAATCCCTTAATGCAGATCTAGTTAAAATAAGGGCATGGTGCAAATTATAGGGCATGAAGTTAAATCCTAACAAAACTCAAAGTATGATTATAAGTAGATCAAGGACAATGGTTCTTTACCGTCCAGATCTTAGCATTGACAATGTTTCTTTAACTCTGCATGACCCATTTGAAATTTTAGGTCTGTGTCTTCTTCAGTTGCACAAGAATTGGCCTATTGAGATTTTTGGTGATCAATCTATTCTGAAGAAGTGTTTTAATTCTTTCATTCTACCTAGTTTCGAGTATTGTTCTCCTGTCTAGTCTTCGGCTGCTGATTCTCATCTTATTTTGTTGTACA
>NC_090728.1:179315444-179325444 GCF_036898095.1 Palaemon carinicauda
GAGTGACCAATGTCAGTATGAATTCCTGACATATCCCCCAAGGTATCTACTTTTATTAAACTATTGGATAACAGTTGTATCCGTATAGGAACAAATTTTGCATCTCTACCACCATCCCCTTAAGGTACAACGTTAACCCTTCCTTAGAGTGGATTTTTGCTTGAAGAAAGGAACAATCTTAAAATACATTCCATGTTAAAATTATCCATATTTTAATCTTAATGCTCAGTACATTTCTAATAAAATGAGTGTGGGCGAATAAGACGCAAGGTTCACTATGAACCAGTTTATTAAAAATTTAATAAACGTACATATCAGTTCAACATTTATAAAATTTATAAAATGTGGACGATATCCGTTAAAGCATAAAGAAAACAGTCAACAGAAAATATTGTTTTGTCTAATAGGAAACAGATTTGCCACTTCAATCGAATTATTAATAATAATGATACAGTCTGTATTACTGTTTATTTACACTAGCGTAAGAAACACTTGGCACAAGTGTCCGTATTATGCTATAGTTCACCAAAGTCAATGGAACAGTTCGTAAGGACACGTTAGTGGCCTATCGTTCAGTGTGTAGTAACAGACTGTGACTACACACCCACCCTCTTAATTAATCGTCCCAAAATAATTACACTGTTCCTCGCAGATTTAAACAGAAGGTTTAAATATTCTACCTGCTGCTACCACAGACCTCTTGAGTTGCTCCCCTTGCTTCGCATAGTGCATAAGGAACACCTTGGATGACTACCAGCCGGTGTACGAACGAAGATGTTCAAAGTCCATATAATTAAAGAAATTTTATGGAAGAGGCAACTTTCCTCGGATCATGACTTGCTGGTGTACTGTTTGGATCTGCTCTGCGAACAATATAGGTGATTTTCGCCCTTAGTTGTTTCAGAGATAAATTTGAACCCGAGGTTTCTCCTTTGAACAGCTGTCCTCCCTTAAAGTCTGAAGTTCTATGAAGATAGACCTTTAGGCGCTCCACCGGGCATAGAGATGCATCTTCCTTCAGAGGGCAGATTCTCTAGGGACCCCACCTGTTGTTGGGTAGCTTGTTCCTGGCAAGAAACGTTGGGTCTGGAAACAGATTCAGTTCTCCCCCTTTCAAGAACTGAACGTGGCCTTCCTCTCTCAAGAGAGCCACTATTACTTTAACTCTAGCCCCCGAAGCGAGTGCAAACAGAAACATAACTTTTTAAATTAAATCCTTCAAAGCACACTCCTCATAATTTAATATTAATGCCAATGAGGAACCTTATCTAGTGCCCATGAAATGGGTCTTAGAGGCGCTGAAGGTCTAAGCTTAGCAACGACTTTCTGAACTTTATTAAGATTGTCGTTAGAAAGGTTGACCTGAAAGGTATATAGTATCTGTCTTGTCAAGGCAGACTTGCACGTTGATATTGTGTTGGCTGCTAAACCTTACTAATGAAGGTGAATGAAGAAAATAAACAGAAGTCAATCAAGAATTCTTTTTGGTTTCTTCGCCTTGACAAAAGACACCCACTTCTTCCATAATGACTCATATTGTCTTCTGGTATATTTGGACTTAAATTTCTCCAAAAAGTCTATACTGTCTCTTGATATCCCGCAGCTTTTTTCTCTCATCGTTAGGGAGAGAAAATTACGAGATGCAGGTTCCGGGATTTTTGTGATGAAGCGAAGACAGTCGACTTCTGAACTCGCTGAGTCAGGGTTGGATCCGGTAGCGGTACAAACTTCAGTCGTAGTTCCAATGCCAGAGGGAACCAAACGCTGATTGGCCATTTGTGGGCCACTATTGCCACCTGCCTTTTGAAGGATCTCATATTGAGGACCTTCAAAGGAGATTATGCAGAGGGAACAGGTAAATCCCGGACAATCTGTTCCAGTCTAGGGACATAGTGTCCACTGCTTCAGCTAGCGGATCCTCGTATGGGGACACATTCTACTTGTTGTCTTTCGTCGCAAAGAGGTCTATCTGCAGTTCCGGGACTTGACTCAAGATGAGGGAGAACGATCCTGCATCTAGGGACCATTCTGACTCTATCGGTGTGAACCTGGATAGAGCGTCCGCTGTCACATTGCGGACCGATTGAATGTGAACTGCAGACAGGTGCCATTTCTTTCTTTCCGCCAAACAAAATATGGCCAACATCACTTGGTTGATTCGAGGCGATCCCGACACTTGTCGATTCAGGCATCTCACTATCACCTCACTGTCTAGAACCAATCTTACATGGTTCGAGTGGTGAGGAGAATTTTCTTTATTGTCAGAAGTACTGCCATGGCTTCTGGAAAGTTGATGTGAAATGACTTGAAAAGATTGGACTAAGCTTCCTGCTAGGCTTTGGACCACGGCTTGAGAAGCGTTCGCAGTCGAGTTGGTAGTGGTCTCATCAGATCTCTTTGCGCGTTTGATGCGTATTTTCTCCAGACTCCTTTTGCATCCTTTAGCTGTGCTCTTAACACTGAATCTGTTATCGAAGCAAACTATAGAGAGCCCAGCACTCTCTCCTGTTCGCGTCTTGATATCCGTTTGGATTTCAATAGTCTCTTGACAGATCCTGCTATTTCTTTCCTCTTCTTCCCAGGAATGGAAAGTCAATGTGACTCCAAATTCCAATGGATTCCCAACCATTGAAATTTTTGAGCTGGAGATAGTCGAGACTTTTTGATGTTGATCTTGAATCCCAGATGTTCCAGGAACTGGATCACCATCTTAGAGGCTTGCATGCATTCTGTCCTGGATGCTGCCCACACCAGCCAGTCGTCCAAGTAGGCCACTACTTGGATCCTCTTTAGGCGTAATTGATGGACGGCTACGTTCGCAAGCTCCATGAAAATCCTTGGGGCTATGTTTAGCCCGAATGGTATGGTTCTGAAGGCATAAATTCTTTTTTGTAACTTACGCCCTAGGTAGGAGGAGAGGTGACGATTAATTGGAACGTGCCAATAAGCGTCTGACAAGTCTATGGAGACGGTATATGCCCTTTTTTGGGCAGTATAGTCCTTATGTGTTGAAGTGTGAGCATCCTGAACTTGTAGTTCACTATGAACGTGTTGAGTGGTGACAAGTTCGGAATGACTCTGAGATTCTGAGTCCTTCTTTGAAACACAAAACAGCCTTCCTTGGAACTTGATGGACTTTACTTTTCGAATTACTCTATTCACTAAGAGTTTTCGGACATATTCTTCTAGAACGGGGGTAGATTGTTGGAAGAACTGAGGAAATGGAGGTGGAGGACTGTTCCAGCTCCAACCTAGTCTATTCTTTATTAGGCTGTGGGCCCAGGGATTGAAGGTCCAACGATCCCTAAATAGATGTAGTCTCCCTCCTACTGGAAGCATCTCACTTCTGCTGTTGTGGACCTGAGGCTTTGCCTCCTTGACTGCGTCCTCCCCTGAATCCCCTTCCCCTTGAAGGGCGTCTAGAAGAACCTCTGGCTGTTCCTCTAGCTTTTGATTGAAAGGAAAAAGTCTGACTTTCAAAAGCTGGGTTAAAAACTGGCCACTGTGTTGCCACTTGTTGAGGTACCAACTGGTACGTGGTTCAAGGTTGTGCCACTATCTAAGGCAGGTCACAGGAAGTTGCTGTTGTTGCCGTTGGTAGGGCTTAGCCGGCCGAGAGGATAGCCTAGGCCTTTTTGTCTTCTTATTGGGTTGGGGACCCTCATTCGGAGAAGACTTTCTCTTAAGGTTTAAGCCCCACTTTTGGAGAAGGTTCCTATTCTCCATATCGGCTTTGTTTACTACCTCTTTAACTACTTCGTTGGGAAAGAGGTCTTTACCCATATGCAAAAGGAAATCAGTCTCTTCGGTTCGTGCCTCAACGCAGCCGAGGTGAACACGAACTCTCTACAGGCTCCCCTAGCTTTAATAAAGCTATAGAGATCCTTCGTAACTGTGGCCAGATGGGTTTTGGCCACTACCATGAACGTGTCCTGTTTCTTGGGGTCACTTGCCATCGTTTTTAAAAATCGTTTGCAACGACATCGATACCGCAAGTCTTTCTTTTGTCTCTTGCTCTCTGCACAAGAGAAACTCCGACAGCTTTGGAAGTTCCTCACCAAACTGACGTTCGGCAATATCAGCTTCGAACTTCCTGACTGAGAAGGTGAGGTGAAAGTCCTTCCAGCCTTTATGGTCCAAAGGTAAGGTCGGGGATAACGGCTTGCATTCCTCCAGGGAGGGGCATGGTTTCCTGGCCTCCGCCACCTTCAAGGCTGCCTTATATCTCTTTTCCATAAAGGGAAAGGCTCTGGGTGGAGAAGCCACAAAAGAGGGAAGCTTCTTACTCAAAGCTGGCACCTTTGAGTTCGTGAAGCCCCTCTCTTTCATCGAGCTTGCTAGTAATGACTGTGCTTTACTATGGTCAAGGACTATGACCTCCTTCGGCTCCGTTTCCTCCTTTGAGGCTGGCTCCTTCCTAAGACGGACACAGCAGTCCGGGTAAGAGTCTTTGTTGGGCCAAAATTCCACATCTTCCAGGGGAATTGAGCCCAACTTCTTTGATATAACAATCTTCCTGGTTGTCATTGGCATGTGTTCGGCATACCTCCAAGGATTGGCATCCGAGCACGAAGGAAGATCCTCCACATTGAGTTGCTTCTGGGGCCCACGAGATGCTGCGAGTCTGCGTATCTCCAGTTTCATCGCAGCTTCTTTTTCATCATTCTTCTTTTGTATTTGTTGAATCATTTCAACAATAGAAGAAAGAGTCCTTCCCAGATCATCTGGGATAGCAGACGACGTAGAGGGAACAGGTTCTGGGGCCGGAACCAATGTAATCGACACCTTGTCGATTTCTTCCTCTTCTATTTCTGGAGCCTGGGTCAGCTCTTCCTCCTGACCTTCTCCCAGATGGTCCTTCTCTGTATAATCCGACACCTCAGACATCCTATCGTCCAATTAAATGAAGTCTCGAAGGGCGGCCGAGACTTCAGAATCTACCGGATTCTGGACGGTTGGTATCTCCTCATGAGGCTGAGGGATGACTGCATCAGTCGATGCCTTAGGAAAAAGGTAGGCCCTCATCTTCTCGTTTGGAAGGTAGGGGCCTGAAGTGTTTTTCTGAAAACTCCTCACCCAGGTTCGCAACCTTTCTCTAACAGCATTCCTTGACTCCACCGACTTAGGGGTGTCAAATGCCTCGGTAATCAGGTTAGAATATATGATACATACCTGAGGGTTCTAATACCGGAGATCACCTTTGGAGGCTGCGCATGCTGCCTGCCTCCTGCATAACTCATGTCCACAGAAGTTCTTACTGCGGACATTGCAGAACATACTCCCGCACTTCGGATGGTCCTCATATAAGAGAAGAAAATCCATGAGTATCAAGTGAAGGCTTTTCACTTATTGTTAATATATTAAAGCTAAAAAGGAAAGAAGGAAAGACACATACTTGTATTTCCTGCCCAGCCAATTGCTGTAACCTCCCAAGATATTAGAACTAAGGTTAATTCTTATTCTAGAATACCTTATATATTTTCCTAGGCGGAAAGTTAAGGTGTAGCTCACACCTTGAAATAAAGTTTTAATATACGGGATAGAATGAATACAGAAAGAACTCACTTTCTATATATTGTACGGTCTCAACAAAAGGTGTACAAGATAACATTAACCCTGGATAGGTACGCTCCTCGGATACCCCTTTAAGGGTATACTCGGACGCGAGCGACCCCGACGCCAAAAAAAATTCTTGAAAAATCAGTTTTTGCAGTAACCTCCTTTTTTCTTTTGCCAAAAAAACTTCAAAGAATGCTTAAAACAACTGTAAAGATAAATACTACTCATCTGCAGAAAAACTATTTATTATAAATATTTCAAAAAATTAAGTAGAAAAGAAAAAAGACCTTACATAAAAATTCATAAAAAAAAGTTTATACATATATACACAAATCCTTTTAGGAATTGATTCTTGAATGTTTAGGACACATCTTGATGTATTTTGGATGAAGTCAGACCCATGGAGGTGAAAATCTGAAATGAGAAAAAAAGGGTAACTTTTTTTGGCCAAAAAAATTTGTCCAAATTTCATGAATTTTTTTGGGTACCCAAATGAAATAGGAAGTGGCTAATTTTTTTAGGGAATAAACATATGTTATCCTAAAATAGAAATATGTAAAAAAATCTTCATTATTTTGTAAATTACATTTATATCAGGGGCCATATCTAAAGGTAATTTTTTGAGTACTTAGAAATTTCGTAAAAAAATACATATATTTAATATATAATATGATATTTATGCAGGTAAAAATATACCAAAATATCAGAAAATTCTATAGGGAACAAGAATATATATAGATAGGGCAACTTACGCTTCGGATATGTCCACAAAATGGCCGCCAACCACACTGACTCAGACTCCCTAATCTGCCACTTGAAATGTAGGAAGGGTATGTCAATTTCAAGGTGTTATTTACTAATCTAATTATTATTGGATATGCATAAAAATTGTATGGTGGGTTGCTGGATAATTGTCGATTATTTTACGACTATAAAATTGAAATTCTGACCCCAAAAAATTTGTTTGAAGGGAAATAAAATCGAAAAAAAAAAATGTAAAACAAAATAATATTTTAGCTAAAAAAATTTGATGATATTCAATCAAAAAAGAAGTAAACAAAATTTTCCGACAAATAAACATCTAGAGGAATCATTACTCTGTGATAGTTCCTTAGTACGTAGTAATTTTGAAAGAAATGGGAAAAAACGAAAAAAATGGCAATCGCAGGAAAATCGAACACATACCTATATATACGCCATATCTGGCTAAAAATAAAGATAGGCATGGGTAGCCATATCATCTAGAAACACTTTCCAACACTATAAAAATACAAGTTTTGCGACACTACTTGCCAATTCCTTACGGTAACATGACTAAGCAAAAAAATGCAAAACAAATAAAAAAGGGCACTCGCGAAAAAATGGCCAACATTCTAATATACGGCATTTCAGAAAAAAAAAATTTCAGCCACGTACTAGGCAAACCATCAAGGCACATTTTCCGACAAATAAACATCTAAATGAATCATTACTCGGTGATAGTTCCTTAGTACGTAGTAATTTTCAAAGAAATGGGAAAAAACGAAAAAATGGCAATCACAGGAAAATCGAACACATACCTATATATACGCCATATCTGGCTAAAAAAAAAGATAGGCATGGGTAGCAAGATCATCTAGAAACACTTTCCAACAATATAAAAATATAAGTTTTGCGACACTACTTGCCAATTCCTTACGGTAACATGACTAAGCAAAAAAAATGCAAAACAAATAAAAAGGGGCACTCGCGGAAAAATGGCCATTCTAATATACGGCATTTCAGAAAAAAAAAAAATTCAGCCACGTGCTAGGCAAACCATCAAGGTAAATTTTCCGACAAATAGACATATAAATGAATCATTCATTACTCTTTGATAGTTCCTTAGTACGTAGTAATTTTGAAAGAAATGTGAAAAAACGAAAAAATGGCAATCACAGGAAAATCGAACACATACCTATATATACGCCATATCTGGCTAAAAGAAAAGATAGGCATGGGTAGCCAGATCATCTAGAAACACTTTCCAACACTATAAAAATATAAGTTTTGCGACACTTCTTGCCAATTCCTTACGGTAACATGACTAAGTAAAAAAATGAAAAACAAATAAAAAGGGGCACTCGCGGAAAAATGGCCAACATTTTATTATACGCATTTCAGAAAAACAAATTTCAGCCACGTGCTAGGCAAACCATCAAGGCACATTTTCCGACAAATAAACATCTAAATGAATCATTACTCGGTGATAGTTCCTTAGTACGTAGTAATTTTGAAAGAAATGGGAAAAAAACGAAAATATGGCAATCACAGGAAAATCGAACACATACCTATATATGCGCTATATCTGGCTAAAAAAAAATAGGCATGGGTAGCCAGATCATCTAGAAACACTTTCCAACACTATAAAAATATAAGTTTTGCGACACTACTTGCCAATTCCTTACGGTAAAATGACTAAGCAAAAAAATGCAAAACAAATAAAAAGGGGCACTCGCGGAAAAATGCCCAACATTCTAATATACGGCATCTCAGATAAAAAAAAAAGACATGCACGTGTTAGCCCAACCATCAAGGCACACTTTCTAACACATAAACATGAAAAAAAATCAATAATATACGGCAATTCCTTACTACGTAGTAAATTTTTACAAATATTGAAAAAAACAGAAATTGGCAACCGCAGTTAAATACCCAATATACCAATAACTACGTCGTATCTGACAAAAACAAAGTCACGCATGGGTAGCCAGATCATCTAGACACATTTTCCAACACTAAAAAAGCAAAAGTTTTACGACACTATTTGGCAATATCTTACGAAAAAATGACTTGGCAAGAAAATGAAAAAAAATGAAAAAGGGGCACTCACGGTAAAATGCCTAACATTCTAATATACGGCATCTCAGATAAAAAAAAAGACATGCACGTGTTAGCCCAACCATCAAGGCACACTTTCTAACACATAAACATGAAAAAAAAATCAATAATATACGGCAATTCCTTACTACGTAGTAAATTTTTACAAATATTGAAAAAAAAACAGAAATTGGCAACCGCAGTTAAATACCCAACATACCAATAACTACGTCGTATCTGACAAAAACAAAGTCACGCATGGGTAGCCAGATCATCTAGACACACTTTCCAACACTAAAAAAGCAAAAGTTTTACGACACTCTTTGGCAATATCTTACGGAAAAATGACTTGGCAAAAAAATGAAAAAAAATGAAAAATGGGCACTCGCAGTAAAATAGTCCTCGTGGTGATGAACGACATTTTAACTAAAAAAAAATCATGCACATGGTAGCCAAACAATCCACCAAGACTTTCCACAACTGATAACCTATACAAGTTGCACCATTCTACGACAATTTCATAATACGTAATAACTTTCATAATTATGCAAATTACCTTAGAAGGGTAAACTCGGTTGCGCTCGACCCCGACGCGTCTCAGAAATCGGGGAAGGAGTACAGCTACAGCAATGCACATCTGGACACTACTAGAGCGTGTAGGCGAGACACCTACTGCAGGTCGATCACCCACAAATTCAGTCACGGGGGTGAGTCACGTGAGAAAAACCTGTTTTTTTTTTGACGCTCGGGGTCGCGAACGACCCACCGTACCGTTCCAGGGTTAAGTATGTTGGAAGAACTTTAGTGTTACAACAAACTCTGTACTGTAGCTTTATTAATGCAGTGTGTACTACACCACAAATATAGTAACTACTGTACATCGCATGCTGTCGTGCCGGCCGGCACGCGCCGGCACTTACCCCTGTATAGTTCAAAGGTATGCTACCTTTAACTAATAGGCGGCAGTTCACTGGTTCGCAAATGTGTGCCGGCCGGCAACTGAAAACACTAGCACCCGACTGCAGGCCGCTAATCGTAGTGGCCGGCAGATCTTGGGATGTGTTTCTACTGCCGGCAGGCAAAGGTAGTGATACCCATGCCGGCCGGCAGCGACTACGAACCAGAGAACCTCCACCTACCCGGCTGCCGGCCGTTTAAGCCGGCAGCCGGGCTAGGAGTACAATACACTAGCAAGAGAAACAGTATGGATGTAAGGTTATAAGGCGGCAATGCCATACAACCTTCATCCAGAAAGAGTGAACATATGGAAGGGGAGAATGTAGCATTCAAGCTTCCTATATATCCATAGCCTGCCGGGCTCTACCAGCAGACATGGAAGGGAGACCAAGGGAGGTCTGGGGTTCACTCTGCAGAAGACAAAAGGGTGTTTGCCGGCTGGCACGTTATTGCCGGCCGGCAGAGAGCTGAGCCGGTCCCCCAACCTAACCTACACTAGGTACAGAAGTAGGATTGCGGCCAAGAGATGTGATGGCTAGGCCATCACTAAGAAAGAGAGGGGGTAATGGGATAAGGGTCCTGTAAACTTCGTTCTAGTATGAGACACACCCAGCAGTTAGGAAAGCTCATCCTAACCTAGAGTTTG
>NC_090728.1:179330444-179352944 GCF_036898095.1 Palaemon carinicauda
TTTGACCGGTTTCTCTTCAACTTCGTGATTTAAGGAAATCAAAACTCTCTGAACCGCTACCAACTCTCTCCAAGTTGAACTTTTCTCCATCTCCTCCGGACTCCACATTCCATGAGAAATTCCATGCATAGAATTAACAACATAAAAACCAAAAGCATGTCCACTAGTATCAGAAAAAAACAAACTTAACACATGATGGTTGATACATCAACTGCCTGATATTGAAAGCATCTATGTTATCTAACCAAAACTGAATTTGCCCACCACTGTCATGTGACAAAACTACATAATCATTAAATGACCTTGAACTTAAAATGTCAATACTCAAACACCTGGTCATAAGGTGACTAACGGAACCCAAAACTGTAGACATGGAAATTATCTGCCCTACAAAACTAGCAACTTTTCTAACGAACACTTTTCTTAATTTGGCAAATTCGGACATAATTTCTGAACCTGTATCCCGAACTTTTCTTATCTCTTTTCTGTGACTTTTAAAACATACCTCACTGTATCAATACAAAAGCCTAACCACACTAAGTCCTTTACTGGTGACCACACACATTTACGTTCATTAATAACAAACCCACTCAACCGTATAGCTTTCCGATTACTCTCTGACATTGACCTAGTTGCCTGTAAATCACTACCAATACCGATACCATCATCCAAATGCATGATAACACATTTGCCCTCTCCCCTCCACTTCTTAATTAATGGCCTAGTAACTTTTGTGAAATCATACGGAACCGATTTCAAACCAAGAATTGAAAAAATTGTTGTTCACCATTCCTAATCCATGGAAATCCCAAAAATTCTGTATGCGGATAAAACATTTCAATATGATGATAAGCAGAATGTGAATCAAAACTGAACATTAACGAATTGGATTTAAGATATACTAGCGCCGTTCTGATATCCTCATACTTTACACTTTGTCCAAGTACATGTAAATTCACACATCTCAAATCCAAAATAAGTCTCTTTTTGTTGTTAGACTGAACAGAGACTCTCAGAGGATTGACTATATAAGGAGCAGTATTGCATTGTTCAATAAGTACTTGATTTGACAATTCTGAAATTGCTGTATCAACAAATTCCCTATGTATCAATGAGGAATTATTATTTTTCTGAATATTCCTACAAGGCATACTATAAAAAGGAAATTTATAACCATGTTTGATAATGTCTAAAACACTATCATAAGCCCCCATTTTTTCCCAAAATTGTAGGCTACATTAGATTTTAGTCTACCTACCCTGGATAGGTACGATGGGTCGTTTGCGACCCCGAGCGTAAAAAAAAAACAGGTTTTTCTCACGTGACTCACCCCCGTAACTGAATTTGTGGGTGATCGACCTGCAGGAGGTGTCTCCCCTACACGCTCTAGTAGTGTCCAGATGTGCATTGCTGTAGCTGTACTCCTTCCCCGATTTCTGAGACGCGTCGGGGTCGTTCGCGTCCGAGTTTACCCTTCTAAGGTAGTTTGCATAATTATCAAAGTTATTACGTATTATGAAATTGTCGTAGAATGGAGCAACTTGTATAGGTTATCAGTTGTGGAAAGTCTTGGTGGATTGTTTGGCTACCATGTGCATGTTTTTTTTTTTAGTTAAAATGTCGTTCATCACCACGAGGACCATTTTACCGCGAGTGCCCCTTTTTCATTTTTTTTCATTTTTTTGCCAAGTCATTTTTTCCGTAAGATATTGCCAAATAGTGTCGTAAAACTTTTGCTTGTTTAGTGTTGGAAAGTGTGTCTAGATGATCTGGCTACCCATGCATGACTTTGTTTTTGTCAGATAGGACGTAGTTATTGGTATATTGGGTATTTAACTGCAGTTACCAATTTCTGTTTTTTTTTCAATATTTGTAAAAATTACTACGTAGTAAGGAATTGCCGTATATTATTCATTTTTTTTTTTCATGTTTATGTGTTAGAAAGTGTGCCTTGATGGTTGGGCTAACACGTGCATGTCTTTTTTTTTATCTGAGATGTCGTATATTAGAATGTCGGGCATTTTACCGCGAGTGTCCCTTTTTCATTTTTTTAAATTTTTTTGCCAAGTCATTTTTCCGTAAGATATTGCGAAATAGTGTCGTAAAACTTTTGCTTTTTTAGTGTTGGAAAGTGTGTCTAGATGATCTGGCTACCCATGCGTGATTTTGTTTTTGTCAGATACGACGTAGTTATTGGTATATTGGGTATTTAACTGCGGTTGCCAATTTCTGTTTTTTTTCAATATTTGTAAAAATTTACTACGTAGTAAGGAATTGCCGTATATTATTGATTTTTTTTTTTCATGTTTATGTGTTAGAAAGTGTGCCTTGATGGTTGGGCTAACACGTGCATGTCTTTTTTTTTTATCTGAGATGCCGTATATTAGAATGTTGGGCATTTTTCCGCGAGTGCCCCTTATTATTTGTTTTACATTTTTTTGCTTAGTCATGTTACCGTAAGGAATTGGCAAGTAGTGTCGCAAAACTTATAATTTTATAGTGTTGGAAAGTGTTTCTAGATGATCTGGCTACCCATGCCTATTTTTTTTTAGCCAGATATGGCGTATATATAAGTATGTGTTCGATTTTCCTGTGATTGCCATTTTTTCGTTTTTTCCCATTTCTTTCAAAATTACTACGTACTAAGGAACTATCACAGAGTAATATTTCATTTATATGTTTATTTGTCGGAAAATATGCCTTGATGGTTTGCCTAGCACGTGGCTGAAATTTTTTTTTTCTGAAATGCCGTATATTAGAATGGCCATTTTTCCACGAGTGCCCCTTTTTATTTGTTTTGCATTTTTTTGCTTAGTCATGTTACCGTAAGGAATTGGCAAGTAGTGTCGCAAAACTTATAATTTTATAGTGTTGGAAAGTGTTTCTAGATGATCTGGCTATCCATGCCTATCTTCTTTTTTTAGCCAGATATGGCGTATATATAGGTATGTGTTCGATTTTCCTGTGATTGCCATTTTTTCGTTTTTTCCCATTTCTTTCAAAATTACTACGTACTAAGGAACTATCACAGAGTAATTATTCATTTAGATGTTTATTTGTCGGAAAATTTGCCTTGATGGTTTGCCTAGCACGTGGCTGAATTTTTTTTTTCTGAAATGCCGTATATAAGAATGTTAGCCATTTTTCCGCGAGTGCCCCTTTTTATTTGTTTTGCATTTTTTTGCTTAGTCATGTTACCGTAAGGAATTGGCAAGTAGTGTCGCAAAACTTATATTTTTATAGTGTTGGAAAGTGTTTCTAGATGATCTGGCTACCCATGCCTATCTTTTTTTTAGCCAGATAGATATGGCGTATATATAGGTATGTGTTCGATTTTCCGGTGATTGCCATTTTTTCGTTTTTTCCCAATTCTTTCAAAATTACTACGTACTAAGGAACTATCACAGAGTAATGATTCCTCTAGATGTTTATTTGTCGGAAAATTTTGTTTACTTTTTTTTTGATTGAATATCATCAAATTTTTTTAGCTAAAATATTGTTTTACATTTTTTTTTTCGATTTTATTTCCCTTCAAAAAAATTTTTTTGGGTCGGAATTTTAATTTTATAGTCGTAAAATAATCGACAATTATCCAGCAACCCACCATACAATTTTTATGCATATCCAATAATAATTAGATTAGTAAATAACACCTTGAAATTGACATACCCTTCCTACATTTCAAGTGGCAGATTAGGGAGTCTGAGTCAGTGTGGTTGGCGGCCATTTTGTGGACATATCCGAAGCGTAAGCTGCCCTATCTATATATATTCTTGTTCCCTATAGAATTTGTGATATTTTGGTATATTTTTATCTGCATAAATATCATATTATATATTAAATATATGTATTTTTTTACGGAATTTCTAAGTACTCAAAAAATTACCTTTAGATATGGCCCCTGATATAAATGTAATTTACAAAATAATGAAGATTTTTTTACATATTTCTATTTTAGGATAACATATGTTTATTCCCTAAAAAAATTAGCCACTTCCTATTTCATTTGGGTACCCAAAAAAATTCATGAAATTTGGACAAATTTTTTTGGCCAAAAAAAGTTACCCTTTTTTTCTCATTTCAGATCTTCACCTCCATGGGTCTGACTTCATCCAAAATACATCAAGATGTGTCCTAAACATTCAAGAATCAATTCCTAAAAGGATTTGTGTATATATGTATAAACTTTTTTTTATGAATTTTTATGTCAGGTCTTTTTTTTTTCTACTTAATTTTTTAAAATATTTATAATAAATAGTTTTTCTGCAGATGAGTAGTATTTATCTATACAGTTGTTTTTAGCATTCATTGAAGTTTTTTTTGGCAAAAGAAAAAAGGAGGTTACTGCAAAAACTGATTTTTCAAGAATTTTTTTTGGCGTCGGGGTCGTTCGCGTCCGAGTATACCCTTAAAGGGGTGTCCGAGGAGCGTACCTATCCAGGGTTAATAATGCAATCAGTAAAACTTAGACCTTCAAATTCATAATTGTCAAATAAAAAATACCCATCTCTAACAAAATTTGAAGGGTCAGATTGCACTCTGATTTTCTCTGACTGCCCTCCGATTGAACTAGGGGTGGATCTTGTCCTTATAATATGCGGGCATTCCTGTTGTAAGTGGGCGAAATCCCCCGCAGACGTACCACCCACCGTATTGAGAGGGAAAGCTTCCGGTTTGTTGTTTAGACTGTGTAACCACACCTGGAACTTAAGAAACAGCAGGAACTGATCCAGCAAAGATCGAAAACAGGTTTGGTGCGATAGAAGCAGGTTTGGGTTTTGAATCCCTCCTGGTCCCCGAACGGCTATCCCTGTCCATATTACGGCTGATTTACACGACCCGATTTCTTTCTAATAGGCTCTCCATCGGTTAAGCGGCGTCTAGCATTCTTACATATATTCAAATGCAACTCTTCACATTACACATCAGGCTGACAGCGTCCCTCGGTCGTCAGCCGTCTATGTTGGCTCGGCTTCCTTTCCAAAGAACCTCGACTGGTTTAACGGCCGTTAGCCAGCCGTCCTAACCAACGGGTTGATGATGTTTCGTGTGAACGAGGACCTGTATCGTACCCGTTTGTTTCGTGGCCTACAACCCCGACTTTTCCTCATAGTATAGTTATAAAAACTAGAGTTAGTTTGTTGTTGACACCATGTATGAGAGGAGATGTTTGATATGGAAAACAAGATGTATAGAAATAATTTACATTAAGAAAAGATATGAAAAATTACTGGGCAGGCATTAAATAAAACAGGTGAACTTATCATAATTTTAATGTTCTTGGCATAGTGCATAAAGTATAATGAAGTTGCATAACTTATTTCATCTACACAGTTATCAACCAAGATCTTATAGTGTCCAAATTATCATAATTTACTCGGTCCCCATGTGACAGAGTCTAAAGGCCGATTCACACGACCCGTTTTCTTTCCGACAGGCTCGCCGTCGGTTAACCGGCGTCTAGCTTTCTTACGTGTATTCAAATGCAACTGTTCACACGACCCGTTAGGCAGACGGCGGCCCTCGGACATCAGCCGTCCGAGTCTGCTCGGCTTTCTTTCCAAGAAACCTCGTCTGGTTTGACGGCCGTTAGCCATCCGTCGCAACCAACGGGTGGATGATGTTTTGTGTGAATGAGAACCTGTATCGTACCCATTCGTTTTGTGGCCTACAACCCCGACTTTTCCTCATAGTAAAGAGTCATAGAAATTAGTTATTTTGTTGTTTACACCATGTATGAGAGGTTAATTGAACCTTTTCAAGGGTATGAGGAGATATTTGACATGGCAAACAAGATGTATAGAAATAATTTACATAAATAAAATATATGGAAAATGACTGGAGAGGCAATAAATAAAACAGGTGAATTTATCATAATTTTAATATTCCTGGCGTGTGCATAAAGTATAATGAAATTGCATAACTTATTTTATCAACACAGTTATCAACCAACATCATATAGTGTCAAAATTATCGTAATTTACTCGGTGTTCACGTGACAGATTCTAATTATACAATGAAAACCGCGCGCGGGTAAACGGATACGGAACGCCTCGTGTGAATGTACAACATTTTGACGGAGGTTAGCCACCACCCAGCCTGTTGGAAAGAAAACGGGTCGTGTGAATCGGCCTTAATGAAAACCGCGCGCGGATAAACGGTTAGGGAACGCCTTGTGTGAATGTACAACATTTCGACGGCGGTTAGCCACCACCCAGCCTGTTGGAAAGAAAACGGGTCGTGTGAATCGGCCTTAATGAAAACCGCGCGCGGATAAACGGTTAGGGAACGCCTTGTGTGAATGTACAACATTTCGACGGCGGTTAGCAACTGGCAAGCCTGTCGGAAAGAAAATGGGTCGAGTGAATTGGCCTTTACGCTTCTTGAGAGCTCTGTTATCGGCTTTATATATCTTGCTTTCATCATCTGAGTCGCTTGCCACCGGGTTCGTCACGTACTGGTTAACCATCTCCCACCCACCACATGAAGAATTGGCAATTCGAATATGCTTGTTACGCTCCTTAATTTTCTGACCTGCTTCTTTTATGACTTCCTTTGCGTAGTCTACTTTTCCGTTATCAATCGCCCAACTTATAGAATCCAAAGACTCTTGAATATCTGTATTAAAATTGTATTGGATTTTATATCCTTTTGCCCTCCAGGTAATTTCGTTCTGACCTTTGAATTTTTTCAACTCAGAATTCGCAGAAGCACTTGCACCTTAGGTTTCTTCTCTCAAGCCCGACACTTTTAAATGAATGATTTCTTTAATTTCCTCTTTTTGAGACTTTAACTCTATCAGCAAGTCAGATAATGAGGGTTTCTCCATGCCGAGGGCTACTCAGTCACTTGGAGCAACTTTCCTGTGCAAAGTCTGAACGCCAGAATGAATATATATCGAACACAACTAACCGACAATACCTTCAGCCCCGCCCCTTACTCTTATTGGCGTTTCCACAAAAGAAAATAATTTTATTCTAATTCACCAAGTTCAACAAAAATGAATTATATCTGTCTTGGGTTAGAGTTCTCCTGCTTGAAGGTACATTCGGGCACACCATTCTATCTTTTTCGTTATTCCCTTATCTTATTAAGCTAGTTTCCCTGTTGGAGCCCTTGGGCTTATAGTTTCCTGCTTTTCCAACTAACGTTGCAGTCTAGATAGTAATAATAATAATAATAATAATAATAATAATAATAATAATAATAATAATAATAATAATAATAATAGAAGAGATCGGACAGTAAAAAGGGAGAAAGGTGACAGAAACGGAGGTAAAGAATGGTTTATAACTAAGAAATATCCATTCTAGATTAACCGAAAATTGCAGTTTAATAGCAAACACTAAAGACTGAAGGGATTCAGGAATGAAGGGTGTGAAATACACGGGAAACTGAAATTAGTATCAGGAATGAGAGGAATAAGAGTGAAAAAATCCGGAACCTTATTGAACACATGATATTGTAGACAGTCACAAAACAGTACGTGATATGAAAACTCTTCTTTTGAAGATCATAAAGTAATGAAGAGTAATTAAAATGAATTACGATATAAAGCATCTCTTTTGGAGATTATACAAACGAGTATTATTATTATTATTATTATTATTATTATTAATTCCTCTTCTTCTTCTTCATTTTATTATTATTATTATTATTATTTTATTTTTATTTTTATTATTATTATTCACCGGTCTTTGATCGCTAATAACTCGCCCAGTTTTAAAATGTTTGCTTTCAAACTTGAGCAGCGGTATGATACATATAGAGAAAGTATCAATCAAGAAAATCGCGCAGGTGTCTACAGCGCCCTATATGTACAAAGCCAAAATCATTTAAAACGATTGCTCTTCGATATCTCAAAAATCAATCAATCGATTACTTTCAGATTTTTTCTTTCGATACCTTTGACCATGGTCTATTGCAGGTGCAAGTCTGGTCTAATTCTGTTTAGTAGTTCATGAGATATCATGAAATATAAAATGGCTGCCACATGGTCGTAGATGCTAAATCAGAAACTATTAGGACTATTTGAATCAAATTTAGTGGAAATGTAGAGGGTAATGGGACAACATAAACTATGCAATATGAATGACTTTGACCTTGACCTCAAGGTCAGAAGATTTTAAAGAAAAGATCGATTTCTAGAAAAAAAAAATACTAAATATACGGTGCTATCCAGGCTGATTTCAGATAAAGTTTCATCTGAGCCTTAAAAGTAGGGGTCAGGTAGCTTTACAAGGCAACGTAGATAGTAAAAAACTGGTTACTCTGTTAATAAACGTAGTTCAGGTCACATTGTAGGCCTATAATCAATATACTATTTCCAATATTTTTATTGTTTCAATATCCCCAAGAGCAAATTATTTCCAAGTTCTGTGTGTTCTTTCTAAGAATTACTTCAGCAATTCTAATGTTCTCTAATAATAATAATAATAATAATAATAATAATAATAATAATAATAATAATTATTATTATTATTATTATTATTATTATTATTATTATTATTATTATTATTATTATTATTATTATTATTATTGTTGTTGTTGTTGTTGTTGCTGTTATTATTATTAATATAGTTATTTTTATTTCTATTATTATTATTATTATTATTATTATTATTATTATTATTATTATTATTATTATCATTATTATTATTATTGTTGTTGTTGTTGTTGTTGTTGTTATTATTATTATCATTATTATTGTTATTATTATTATTGTGTGGAGTTCTATTGCTATTACTATTATTCTTATTTTTCTCCGGTCTTTGATCGCTAATAACTCGGCATATATCAAAGCGTTTGCTTTCAAACTTAAGCAGCGGTATAATACATATAAGGGAAGTATAAATAAAGAAAATAGTGCAGGTGTATGCAGCGCCCTCTATGTAAAATGCAAAAATCCTTTAAAACGATTGTTCTTCGAGATCTCAAGAACCAATCAATCAATTGCTTTCAGTGAAGTAGTTTCTGAGATATCATGAAATAAAAAATGGCTGCCACATGGTCGAAAAGGCTAAATCAGAAACTACTTGGCCGATTTAAACTAAATTTGGTGGAAATGTAAAGGGTAATAAGACAACAAACTTTGTATTATAAAGGACCTTTGACCTTGACCTCCAGATTTCACACAAAATATCATCCGAGCCTTAAAAGTGGGGGTCAGGTGGCTTTCTAAGGCAACCTATTGTAGATAGTAAAAGTCTGGTTAGTTTGCTAAGTTTAGTTTTGGTCCCTTTGTACGCCGATATAATCAATATTCCACCATTTCCAATCTTTCTTGTTTCAATATTATTATTATTATTATTATTATTATTATTATTATTATTATTATTATTACTTGCTAAGCTACAACCCTAGTTAGAATAGCAGGATGCTATACGCCCAGGGGCTCAACAGGGAAAAAAGCCCAGTGAGGAAAGGAAACAAGGAAAAATGAATATTTTTGGAACAGCAACAACATTGAAATAAATATTTCCTATAAAAACTATAAAAAACTATAACAACACAAGAGGAAGAAAAATAAGGAAGAATAGTGTGCCTGAGTGTACCCTCAAGCAAGAGAACTCCAACCCAAGACAGTGGAAGACCATGGTACAGAGGCTATGACACTACCCAAGACTAGAGAACAATGGTTTGATTTTGGAGTGTCCTTCTCCTAGAAGAGCTGCTTACCATAGCTAAAGAGTCTCTTCTACCCTTACCAAGAGGAAAGTAGCCACTGAACAATAATGCAGTGCAGTAGTTACTCCCTTGAGTGAAGAAGAATTGTTTGATAATCTTAGTGTTGTCAGGTGTATGAGGACAGAGGAAAATACGCAAAGAATATCCCTAGGAGCAAATTATTTTCAATTTTTTTGTGGATTTCTTTCGAAAACTGATGCTCTCTATAACCTATTTTCTTTAGCCGTGCATATTTGTACAGACTCACAGGGGTGCCCTTTCAGCTCGGAAAGGTTCCTGAAGGTCCGAAGTATTTTTGTCCGAACACCTTCATTGTTCTCAAAGAATTACCAAGTAATGTGAATCGAAACTTATTTACTAACCTATATATCTCCATCAAATATATGTTTTGTTAATAAACAATGCAAAACAATTAATATATTATAAAGTATCGTCATGGTAACTCTAAATTTAATAACACACTCGCCGAAGTCAACAACAGCAGCTTATTTTCGGATGCAAGCTTTGTAATTTTGTAATTTTTCACATATTTTAATCCAAATTGGGATGAATTACACTCATCATAAGTTAAACATGTTATTATAAAATTTCTTTGAATACCAGAATTTACCAAAAACATGGAGTTAATAAATCCCAATATTTGTGAAAACTTATGGGGATGTAAAAGAACAGCCTGCAGCGGCCTGGCGGGAAAACAATCCCTTCTGACTATCATAGACGCAGTTTTTTTTTTCTTTTTTTTCGTAATATAGTTCGACCTATTCCTTTCAGTTTAAATAGTCTTGGATTGTCTCTCTTCGTAATATTTTGCTTAGTATTTTCCCACATTCCTATTCATCACCTAATATCTATCTATTTCCCTCGATATCCCCTCTTTCATATATGGGATATCCGCACTACGATTCCTTATTTCTTATCCTCTGTGGAAAGTGTTGGCTTGAAGGGAAGCGCGTGCTAGTCTCATTAAAGTAGTGTCGAGGTGGGAATAATAATAAGAAAAAAACTACGCTTAATTTCATTTGATATAATGTGAGCTAATGAACAGAATAGGCTATACTTGCTACACAGAATAAAATTTATATTATTATTATTTACATACTTACTGACGTAAGGTACAAAACATAAGGAATCGTAGTGCTTATATCCTATATATGAAAGAAGGGATATCAGAGAAAATAGATAGATATTAGGCGAGGAACAGGAATGTGGGAAAATAATACGCAAAATATTTCGAACAGAGACAATGCAAGACTATTTAAACTGAAAGGAATAGGACAAACTATATTACGAAAAAAAACTGCGTCTATGACAGTCAGAAGGGATTGTTTTCCCGCCAGGCCGCTGCAGGCTGTTCTTTTACATCCCCATAATTTTGCCCAAATATTGGGTTTTATTAATTTCATATTTTTGGTAAATTCTGGTATTCAAAGAAAGTTTATAATAACATGTTTAACTTATGCTGAGTGTAATTTTTCCCAATTTGGGTTAAAATATGTGAAAAATTACCAAGCGTGCATCCGAAAATAAGCTGCTGTCGTTGACTTCGGCGGATTATGTTATTAAATTTAGACTCATCATGACGATAATTTATAATATATTTATTCTTTTACATTGATTATTGACAAAACATATATTTGATGGAGAAATATAGGTTAGTAAATAAGTTTCGATTCACATTACTTGGTAATTATTTGAGAACAATGAAGGTGCTCGGACAAAAATACTTTCGACCAATCTGGTATCAGGAACCTTCCCAAAGCTAAAAGGGCACCCCTGTGAGTCAGTGGAAATATGCACCGCTAAAAAAAATAGACTATAGTTATTATTCTTATTATTAGGTAAGTTACAGCAATAGTTTGATTATCAGGATGCTATAAGCCCAAGGACTCCAACAGGGGAAACAGCTCAGTGATGAAAGAACTGCAAAAGAAATTATGTGCAATTAAAAAAAATTTCAAAGATCAGTAACAACATTGAAATAAATCTTTCATATACAAACTATAATTGCTTTTAAAAACTCGAGGAAGAGAAATGAGACATAATAGTGTGCCAGAGTGTAGCCTTCCCTCAATCAAGAGCAATCACATTAGGCTACGGCATGCATAGCGATACAACACTGAAGATATCTGACGTAATAATAAAGTTTTTTTCTATCGAGGCCTCTGCAATTATTTCAGTTGGAAGAAGAATTTAATAAGCGTGAGGGAATCTCTTGGAGTGAAATGAGGGGAGTAGGAGTTAGAAAAGTAATAACTAATGAGGAGTGTTTCCTCCATTTCAACATCAAAGGAGTAGGCAGGGGTATTGTGACATCTTTTAATATGAAATTACCTTTTGTCTTTTTCCATTTCTTTATTTTTTTTTATTGTAGCTACTTCAAGAGGAAGGGCGTAATCATTTAATTATTGATTCATAAATCCATTAGCGAATGTTAAATATTACTAAAGCAAAACTTTGATATCCTGGTCTAATTCGAATTAAAATAACCAAATTCGTCAAATTCGATCCGTTTACCATGATTGTTTATCAAGTTTTTTGTTTCCTCTACTGTCTCGTTGTTCAATTATTATTCCAAAATTCAAATTCAAACATTCCTGATTTGTGTCAATATTCCGGAAAGACTTCTAGGTTACTTGTAAGGAGATTTCCCTATTCAATTTCTTAAGCTAACTTTGCTTAACAGTCGTTGTTCAGAATCGTTTCATCTCCATTGTTGAAACTGTTCTGGTCTTACATATTATCCTTGTTTGAAGCATTTCTGCTTCGGATTTTCCTTGGCAGAACTAAACCTCAAGTATTCCGTTTGATCGATGAAACATCTCTCTCTCTCTCTCTCTCTCTCTCTCTCTCTCTCTCTCTCTCTCTCTGTCTACATGTATGAATTCTGTCAAACTATGTGAGCACATGTTAACAATAAAACATTCAAGGCAGGAAAACCATCAAATCCAGAAGTAAATCTTTCGGTTAGGTAACAATTCTTGAACATATGATACAGCGCACATAGCGTTTGGCGATAGGATTACAGAAAATCCATTTTGTTTTCTAATTGTAGAATACTCGAGGAAATAAACCGGACGGAAATTCAATTTAATAATAGCAGAATATTTTGGGAAGTAAACCTGACGGAAATTCGAAAAACAAATTATATTGGTTAGACTTCTCGGGTTCACGAGGGATTTTATGTTTCATCTATCATCATCAATTAATTGGAGACTATACCGGCACAAAGACGCCATGGAGATTAAATTCTACCTAACAACAGTAATAATCGTATCTAGTATCAAACGCCTTCTGTGATATACTGGAGTATATCATATCAATCGACTTCTAGCGGAGATTAATTGAAATAAGTGAACAGGAATAATTCACACTCCATTAGAAAAGAGTACAGAAATGTTGAGGGCATTGTTGTAGTAAGCTACTCAGAAGACAAGAACAAAAATTTCTTTTTTCCCACCGTTATCCCTACATTAGGGGGTAAGTATCCTGATGTGCCCTATGCAATGCCTTCTATCAAGGGCATCCTTTTACACTAAACCTCTTCTCTCCATGTCATCCTTCACCTTATTTTGACATCTAATTTTCTGCTTCCCTTTCAATCTTCTCCCCCTAACAGGTTCCTCACAAGCTCTCCTCACTTCCTCCCTACCATCCATCATCAACACGTGCCCACCCCATCTCAGTCGTGATACTGATATTGTCTCTGTAATCTTTACTATGCCTGTCATTCTTCTTATTTGATCACTTTCCAATCTTTCAAGGAGAGACATTCCCATAATCCAACACGGTATTCTTATTCTGTTCTCTCAAGGTTTGCTTCCTCTTTTCGTCTTAAAGCCACATTTCCGATCAATACATTGGCACTGCTTTTATTACTGTGCTATAGAGCTTCACTTTTATCTTGATTGGCATTTTCTTATCACATACCCCTCCTGCTACTTCCCTCCACTTCCCCAGTCTGCTTTTATCCTATTCTCAACTTCAGCTTGACATCCTACCCCCTTTACAGTAGATCCCAAGTATTCACATTGTTCCACCTATTTTATAACCGATCCTCTACTTTCCTCCATAGCTATCCAGCCCATACCTTCCTAACTGCTCACCATAGCTTCAGTCTAACCCAAATTTACCCTGAAGCCAACCCTCTCAAAAGTCATTTGCCGCTCTACAACCCTTGTAAGTCTATCTCATTTTCAGCGGTAATCACCAAATCATCTATAAATAGCAACTCCTATAATTCTTCATTTCGGATCTCTTCATTTGACACATCCAAGATCAATACAAATAAAAACGGGCTTAATGCTGATCCGTGGTGTAATCAAACACTAAATTCAAAGATTTCTGTTTTCCCAACAGCTGTTATTACTTTTGTCCTTGTTCTTTTTTACGTCATTTCTATTCATTCTTTTTTCTCTGGGACTTTCCTCCTCCTCATAAGCCTTCTCTAGATCTACGAAATCACAGAAGACCTTCTGGTGTCCCTCTAGCCTCTTTTCTTGTAGTTACCTAACTATAAACATGGCATCCACAGTTCCTCTCTCCCTCGTGAATCCATACTGCTGTTTCCCAATCTTTACAGTCTGTCTCAATATCTCATCTAGTACTCTTTCTAAAAGTTCCAAACCATGTTCTATTAGTTTAATTCCCCTGTAGTTACTAAAGTCCTTGGCATCACCTTTCTGCTTTAATATTCGTTAAATACCATTAGACTCTCCTCCCAGTCTTCCGGCATCATTTCCCATTCCCATATTCCTCTTAATAAATTCACCTTCCATTCTTCCACCTCTATACCTAGTATCTTGACCATTTCAATTTGAAACTCTGATGGGTCTGGTGCTTTACCATTCTTCATTTTACTCAATACCCGCTTCACTTCTGTACTCTGTATCTCCTTTACTGGCCCCTTCACCCTTTGTGCTTCGCCCAGCTCCTCTCTCTCATTTTCAATATTCAATAGATGTTCAAAATATTATCTTCATCTACATGTCTTCATCCCTATGCAATATATTTCCATCTCTATCCCTGATGACTGCCAGTTGCCCCAAAACCTGTCTTTGCCTACTCCTCGAATGTTTTTCCTCTTCTCTGGACCGTTCCTCTGTACCCTGTGCCTGTCTTTCCCGTCCTTAAATGCCTTTGGTTTTCTTTTAACCTACTCTTTCACCTCTTTGTCCGACCACTACTTTTCTCCTTTCGACACAAATAGTCGCTGGTTCTTCCCACTAATTCCTCTGTTTCCCCTACGCATATTTCTTTCATACCCACTTAGATATTTTCCATTCTGCTACCCAGGTCCACTCTCTTAGTTCGCCTTTCCAGCCATCTCTCTCTCTCTCTCTCTCTCTCTCTCTCTCTCTCTCTCTCTCTCTCTCTCTCTCTCTCTCTCTCTCTCTCTCTCTCTCACTCACACACACACACAGCCTCCTAAATTGCTCAAGAACAATAATGATACAAGTGAAAATACGGCAGGACGTATACTGTCCATATACAGGTATCAGCAATAATAGTTGTTGTTCTTTTTCCATTTCAATTTTTGACATTGTTGCCCACGGTCCATTACATCAGTTTAAAAGCATCGCATTGGGCAAGTCTGACAATGGAAGCATAAAACAGTAGGGTTATATTTTGCTTATTAGATTACTCTACATTCAGAATACGCTGGTCTCATAATAACGATGGATTAGTTAATAAAGGGAATAAGGAAAGTTATCATGATCATACAGGGTAAAAAGATGGTAATTTGTAGGTAAGTTGGGCATAAAAAGACAATAAAAAGTTTTGATCAATGATAATAACAAAGTTCGAGATAGGGAAGTACGGCATTGTTACTTGCATCGGGGCTCATGAAGTGAGAGAGAGAGAGAGTCTCAGCACCCTTTTTCTTGAAAGGGAAATTTAAAGAACGATAATTACGGAATGCATGATTAAAAGATAAAGAGATGGATATGAGTTGAATTGAGTATCCTGAGCTTCTAAATAACGCTTAATGAACGAATGCCTGATTAACTATTTTGTACATCTATTCAGGATATTAAGTTTAACATCTTAAGGAAATGTTAACGACGTAATTAAACACGCCCAGCTACCTGTTATTTTCATTCAAGGGTTGACACTCAACCGTGGTTTGACAGATATTTTCATTAACTACATAAATAATCTAATGACCTATACGCTGATATTATTTGTAAAATCAAGTATTTATGTAGCGGCGATCCTGCTTTTTCTTCTTATTCATTCTTTTTTCAAGTAAAGATAGGTAAAGAGCTTTGTCCCTTTTCGACAATGGCAGCCACACATTACACATATCCAGATTGGTCGGAGCTTGCCGCCGGGGGGAAGCTGGAAAGGGGGGCGGGGGGGGGGGGTGGGGGGGGGGGGGCGGAGGCATTAGACCAGAAGTCATAGTAACATTTGCCGAAAATGTTTTCGCCACAGTAAAATTCGTCAGGGGAAATTTAGACTCAGGAATGTTTGCAGTAAAGGATTTTGACCGTGAGACATTTTTGCCCTAACTCCGATTTAATAATTGAATAACTTTGCTATCGAGTATATCTGGATCCCACTACCAACATAAAGAAGTAAGTATACAATACCTGAGTATTATACATTTCTTCAAAATGATAAGCACTTTTTACTGAATGATATTGGAGAAGGCAATCCGGATAGAATTTTAGTAATTGACACACAAGCTGGGTTAGAAGACCTTATAATGATAACGATTGGGTTTGTGATAGCAATTTTAAGCGCAGGACAAAAATACATTACCAGTTATTCCCGTTATAGTTTTCCTGAGACATAATGGCGTACTACGTCTTTTTGTTTTGCTACCTAGTAAATCATACGTTATGTACAGTAGACTTTTAAGCGCTTTGAAGGACTTCAAGCCATCATTACAGCTCGAAACCTTAATGGTTGGTTTCGAGAAAACTATTAGCATTGCTTTCTGTGATATATTTCCATCGACAGTTATAACAGGTTGTCTATTTCATATGGCTTGGAATATCTATCGGCACATTGTGGATATAAGAGTGAAGTCATGCTATCTTACGGACGCAGAATTTAACAGCAAAATAAGACATGTAAAAAAGACATGTTGAGTAATACCTAATAAATAAGTTCTGTCTATAGAGGTTTTTTTCTATCCTTGCCAAAATATACCAATGTTTGGAACACAATCAAATAATGTACAAACTATAACGAATAATGATAATATGTACAAGGTATGAATAAATGCCGCGAAATTGTCTTCCTGAAAAAATTCTATACAGCAAACTTTATTGTGGCTAAAATTCCAGAGGCGAATTTTCCTGTGGCAAAAATGTTTGCTTCGAATGTTCCGGATACGCTCACAAAGGCAGCCAGATGCTTCATTTAAAGGTTTAAAGGTTGTTCATGAGTGACCGAGTAAAGGGACAGAATAATACCTTAGAGACTATCCATATGTACATATGATCAGTTCCCATGGCCCCTATGACTCCGTAGGTAGACCTATAAGCTCCTCAAACACCCCACCCTTTCCTAGCTCACAAGGATTGTGAGGTTAACCTCACTACTGGATACTATCGAGCTTGATCGGGGCTCGAACTCCGGTCAAATAGGTTCCCAAGCAGGGACTTATCTGATAGATTCCACAGGCAAAAATGGAAAGAAAGAGTTTTCTTCAAATGAACATGTATTTGGTGGCTATGTTAATCCTTTCCTTACTCTCAAAAGTGGAGGTCAAATAAGTGAAAATTTAAATAATTTGTTTAAAACTGGAGAAAGTAATTTATTTTTCAGAAAAAAATTTTCCTGTCTGTGTTTCCTTAGCTATATAAAATTTTCCTTTACCTCATGGTATAAGAAATTCCCCCAAATCGTTGAAAATTGGCGTTAACCATATTTTGATCAGTGAAAAATTATACTAAGCAAAAAATGTTTTTATTATCCAAGTGTTTTTAAAACTTTAAATATTTCATCTAGATATAGAAAAAAAAAAAAAAAACGTTCGTCTTCCTGTCCTTCCTTCAAATTGTCTAACGTCGCCTGAAATGGTAGTTAGTTCAATTAAAAGTTTACTGTTCTTTCATGGGGGTCAACAGCTAATACCAGTGTCACAAAAAGTTTGGGCCTGAGAACAGTAAGGAAAAGGGAATGACTTTTAAGGTATTTGGAAATTCGTCTTCAGCTTTGATTTAAAATAAAAAATAAGATAAAAACTATGAAACCTTTTGTGTATTACTTCTATAAACATTAAATACAAGTTGACATTGACAAGAAATAACTTGAATCTATCTTCGACACTATCTTCCCTAATCTAACGCTTTAGTATCTATCAGCACCATAATCCTATTGCAGAATAAACTTAAACCTTTTGATTGATTGATTGATTAATTTTGGGTTTTCTGGCATCCTGATATCAGAGGTCATTGAGGCCGATACCATTTGTTATAAATGAATTATAAAAGGAAATTTAATTTAAAACCATAAAAACAAACAGGTCAGTATAAAAGTTAATTACCTTTTAGAAGACCTGTTAACATCATATGATATCCCACGGGAAGGGGGAGGAAATCACGACATTTGCGCTAGCTGTTTGTTTATTTGCAAAGTGCGCAGGGAGAGGACACCAGACTCCGCAGATAAACCATCTGCTGACAGGCCAGCCAGTGCTCGGTCGGCCTCTGTTGACGACGGACTTGAGAAGTTTCCGAGGAAAAAGGCGTCCTGAGCGCGCGTTACCTGTTGAACCCGTAAGTTGAATTCCAATGATTCCAATCTTATCTTCGTTTCGAGTACTTTCATCTTATTCTAGGAATCGAAATAAGTTTATTTATCTTGGACGAGTGTTACAGTTTACATGAATGATGATATTATAGAAAATAATTGATTTAATACCTAATTGATGAAAAAAAAGAATATGAGATTTGATAGTGAAAGAAAGTTAAGGTGTAGGGAATTGAGACTTGATAACAAGAGCGCAATGATAGCGGCATTAGATTACGGAGATGTGATCTATTGGCATACAAATTAATGTACCTTTGGACAGGGAATGACCGTTTCCAGTTTCAGTAAAACTTATTTGCAGGAAAGGTTTCTACGTATGAATACGTACGGTGAAAAAGGAGTTAATCCCCTCTTTAATATGATAAAGAGTATGCCTCCGGCTATATATATATATATATATATATATATACTAGGTTGGTTTGCTGTGAGTGATCAGACTAAAGTCTCCCACCACCACCAATCCACAGTAGCCAACCGGGTGATGAGATTGGCTAAACCCCAGATATGACTCAGGGCATATATGAGGCCTTTTTCCTGCAGTGGACTGGGAATGACTGTATTTGTTGTTGTAAATAGATATATATATATATATATATATATATATATATATATATATATATACATATATAGTTATATATATATATATATATATATATATATGTATATATATATATATATATATATATATCCTGTATATATGCCCGCTATATATATATATATATATATATATCTTCCATAAATTGCCCAATATAACATGTTGTAGTTAGGTAGTTAGGAAAGGGAGAAGGGGTGTCAAATTTGTGTGTCCGTGCGGTGCATATCTGTTTAGTCGTCATTTTGGCGGGTTGCGTACACTAATGTACAACAAACATTGAAACTTGGTGCAATGCATGTAACCCTTAAATCCTATATATGTCCTAACCGGTTTCGTCTCACGGCATCGCCAGGAAGACCTATTTTTTTTTTTATAGAGAATTTAATAACATATGAGTACGAGATAGGTGGAAAAATATGTGTATTACTAAATCAAAAACATCACATGGCCATTAATAAAGAGAGAATCTATTAAGGTGCAGATATTGATGGTGATCACAAGCTCCTCATTGCCCCACTGAAATCAAATAAGAAAGCACCCAACAGAAAGGTAGATAAAAAAGAGGCCCTTTGCGTCAATAGGTGTGGGAGGAAATAATGAGGATAAATACACAGTATGCTTATATAAATGAGCCTGATGGATACATTTTTAAAACAGATTTTCTATGAATATTTTTATAAACTTGAGTTAGTCTGTAAATGTGGTGACACGAGGAGAAATGATACTGAACACCAGTTGCTGGCATCAATGGTTTATTTCAAAAGATTTCTTTCATGAGACAATGTCCGTTAAGTGTCTTTCAAATTGGTTTGGACCAGTTTTAATTTCTAACTTTTTAGGAAAATGTGTTAGTGATGTGCAAATTCCAATCTAATGTATATCTTTCCATTGCTTCCTGAAGACATTCCCAGGTCATGTGTGAGAGAGAGAGAGAGAGAGAGAGAGAGAGAGAGAGAGAGAGAGAGATTTATGACTCAAGCAAATTATTTAATGATAGATGAAAAAGATTGTTTTTTAGGCTCCTTCATGCACACAAACACACATTCAATGCCCATTAAACTCTTGTTATGAACAAAATACCTTATACTTGGAGTAGTAAACCAACATCTATAATACAAAATATATCTGGCACACCACTTTACTGTTATTGTAAATAGTCAGTGAAAAGTTTATAATTACTAAAAGCTTTATTTCGAAACTCTCTATGGCTAATTAAAAAGCCCTAAAGCTATCTTGTTTATTAGTTTCATTCAACTTCAATTTTGAATGTAGTTTTTCATTGAATAGTAATCCAGCTTACTTAATCTCGTGGCGACTCATATCAAAATCGAATATAGATATTTGATGTCTTTTATTTATGTATTCAAGAAACTCGTTCGACATTCGATTCACAACTCTTTACCATTCTATTTGTCGTTCTGCTGGACGGGAGATCGAGTCCGCTCAAGCTCGATAATTTCTTAAGAGTTTGAAACCCCTCCATCCTTTCGAGCCAAGGATGGGGTCTTTGGGGGAGCCTAAAGGTCTGCCTGACTGAGTCATCAGCAGCCATAGCCTCGCCCTCCTTGTCTCTAGCTTGGGTGGAGAGAAGGCTTGGGCGCTGATCATATGTATATATGGTCAGTCTCCAGGGCATTGTCCTGTTTGCTAGAGCAATGTCACTGTCCGTTGCTCTGCCATTCATGAGTAGCCTATAAAGCTTTAAATCCGATCCTCTGTCTCAGGCAACTCTAATCTAAAGATATGATTCCGTTGCCTTATGTATTTTGATAATTTGATGACCATATAGCCAATGGATTTTAACTTCATATGTGCTATATCCACTCGACTATGGTATTCTTAATACTGACTTGGATTTATCACCCTATCTTTCTATATATCACCTCGAAGGTCATTACTGCATCTCTCTACAGATAACATTGATATACTACTTCTCCTACCAGTTATACTTTGTGATATTACTCATATATTCTTCTCTGCCTCAGTTTGTTTTAACATCTTATGCATATCTACAAAAGACGGCCATTAGTACCTTTAGTTTAATTGTTATCGTTACAGATCAACGTTATATATTATTATAATGATATGTTTAGTGTTTTATTTCGTCATGTAATATAGATATCGCCTTTCTAGATTTATTGGACCAAAGTACAGTTGGGCACAGACATTTCTGACACTTCTCGCTCTGAGTTAATGCACCCCGCCACACCCATACTGCGTGAGAGTAACCAAACAGATGTTGTAGGAAGAGATGGTAGAGGTGGTGGGTGGGTTATAACCATGGACTCTCCGCGAAGTAAGGGTGTGACAAAGTGAACGTCCTCAGAGCGAGGTGTGCAAGGAATTCTTGTGTACAACTTTACATTTATTGGTATACTTGCATAGAAATAGGGAACGTGAAGAACTGGGTATACATTTCTTATCGACTACTTAATTGTGTAACAAAGAAAAAAAAATATTTTGATTCACTTATAGTCAAGATGTTTAATCGGAATACTGAACCATCCAAAATTAGCTTGACTCAAGTGTAATTTTGAAATGACATTTTTAAGTGGTAAAGTGTGATAGTATTAATTTGTCAAGTTTGCAAATACTGAATGAAAATATTTTTTCTTACTCCTGAAAAAAATGATAAGGTTTTTCTCTATCAAGCTCAAAATACTATAAAGCTACAGAGTACATTTCTTATGTTGATGAAAAGCGTTGAAGCGGTGCTATCTGAATTTGATTAACAATTGAACGATCTTCAATAAAAGGAAAAATAAAATTGGAAAAAGAAAGAGAAGAAAACGAGAATGAGCGTAAGCATGAGTTAGGAATCGCTCATTTAAGGCAAGTTTCTTTCTCCATAACTTTCACTTGGATCGCAGAGAACGTGAAGCCCTTCACGTCCAATTTAAGGACATCTTTCTAAAAGAAATGACTTGCTATCCTCCTGGCTTTGATTGGATTGCATTTATGTATCTGGGCTATATAGCCCAACACTAGGGACAGTGAAGCCATTCAACGCCCAAGTTGCGGTTACCTATTGGAAAAGTCCCTGCCTGGCGATCGCCAGACCGCAGTTCGAGTCCTGCTCAAGCTGGATAGTTCCTTTAGTGTCTGCAACCTCACCATCATTGTGAGCTAAGCACAGGGTTTTGGAGGAACTTAGAGGTCTACCTACCAAGTCATCATCAGCCATTGCCTGACACTCCCTGGTCCTAGTTTGATAGAGAGGAGCCTTTACTTGGGTGCTGATCATATGTATATATGGTCAGTATCTAGGACAATGTCCTACTATCTTGGGCATTGTCACTGTCTGTTTCCTTTGCTATGCATAAGTGGCCTCTAGAGCTTTTGAAATGGAACTGGAGGAAAACCCAGCAGGTACACTATGAAGGAAAATTTAGATTGAACACTAAAAAGGAAGAAATGAGGAGGGAACAGAGCCAAGGTAGGTCATAAAACAA
>NC_090728.1:179357944-179365444 GCF_036898095.1 Palaemon carinicauda
ACAGAATTCTGTTTTTTTATGTTTCACAGAATTTCATGATTTGATGTCACAAGCATTCCCCTCCTCGTCGATGCTCACGATTTCCACATTTCAACGGAATTGAAGCCTGTTTTCCAGGAACATTATCTCTTGTCCAACTCAAACTAAACTGTGAGGCTTAAGCCTTGCGGCACACTGAACCCGAACGGACGCGCCCGAACAGAACTGAATCGTCCGATAGAAATCGAAAGCATGCCTTCTTACCTGACTGAGCACACTGGGCCAGAACAGAACGGAACCGACGCGCCAGAAAAGAACGGAACCGACACAGTATTCTTTGAAAGATATTTTTTCTGAAGCGTCGGTGGCGTCTGACAGGATGCGCATGCGCAGAACGACTGCAGCTGTTGTTTTGGAGAGAGTTGCTGAGGAATTCGGAGGTTATTGTGATAGCAACCAATATTTTTCTGATGTCAGAAATTTGACGAATGTATTTTAATAACAATGATGTAAACATATGATTTAATACAAAGATTTTAGGAGTGATTATTATTTATTTTTATTGTCTAGTATTATTATTATTATCATATTTTTTTTTCTTTTTTGCTGATGTCAGAAATTTGACGAATGTACTTTAATAAAAATGATGTGAACATATGATTTATTACAAAGAATTTTGGAGTGGTTATTAATTATTATTATTATTATTATTATTATTATTATTATTATTTTTTTTTTTTTTTTTTTAAGCAATAAACATCTGGCTTACGGATTCGATAAAAGATTGATATACATAATATCTAATCATTGTAACTTCAATTAAATAAAAACTCAGTTATGATTAAGGAAAACTTCCTTGTTTATATAAATTTCTGTGTCGGTTCCGTTCGTGGCTTCTGGCTCAGTGTGCGCGTTGGATGTCGTTTCTGTTCGGTTCCGAGGCTTCGGTGGCTTCGGCGGCGGTTCCGTTCCGGCTCAGTGTGCGGCAAGCTTTTACTCGCTCCCTTATAAGATATTTTTACTCTGTGTTGATCTCGGACTTAAAATCCTTTAGAGCGACCCCTTTCCCTAAGACAAATTGCGGCCTCGATGCTCCATCATTTCATCTGTAGTGAACATTTTTGTAATCCCACCGTGGCTATGAATGCTGTTTCTCTTGTTTCTTAAATGAAGTTCAAGTTTCTACTGTTACAAAGGGACTGATGTAGAGTTTTGAAAACTTGACTCAATTGTGCTACGGATAATAAAATGTGAAACTTTCTAGACCCCTCAGGATATTTACACTTGCAACCTAGGCTGGTCATTGATTCCAGATCTCCTGGAATGGCATAACATGTCCCCAACAGCTGGCAGTCTTGTGGATCCAGCATTGTCTATCCACTGACATATCTTCTGTACTTCCATGTAGGTAATCCATGCCTTGCCATTTCTAAATATGGTCTTTGGGCATGTTATTTGACATTTACAATTATTAGATGATATCTAATCTCATCTAAATCCCGAAGACAGCATTTCTCTGGACAAACTTTCGTCTTAATGGTGATATCATCAGACTTACAGAGAGAATGGATATACAAGGATGTCGTATTTATCCAAGACAAGGGGATCCTTAAACAGTCAGTGTCTAGATTCCAGGTTATTCTGATTTTAGAAAAAAAGATATTACAAGATTACAGAAAAAACAGACCATGGCTTAGATTTATATAGTGACCATACTTACAGGTAATCAATATGGATTATTTTGGTAGAGTCAATAATATATTCGGCCTCCGACCACACAATTCTGTGATTAAAGTTTAGCCAATGGACAGATAAAGCATTATCAATAAACTCCTTTAAGGCAGACATCATATGCTGATCTTTCTTTCCCACAGACATGCCTTTAAATGTTTGGTCGACATCATAAGTTTACCTTTTAAACTACCATCATATTTTTTTTTTTTTTAAAGGGTACAACAACTAAATATGAAAGTATGTCTAACGTGGTTGCTCATATAAAAAACATGTTTATTAAGAATAGATCTGGATATGATTATAATGTGATACATCGTATTCATTGTTCAGAATGCAACGTGCTTGATGTCGGCCAAACATCTAAAGGCATTTATGTCATAGCAAAACAACAGAAGAAGGTTATCAACTAGAGACTTGTTAATAATGCTTTAGGTGGCCTTTTGCTAAAATCAAGTCGTAGAATAGGTTAATCGGAGGCCAAGACAGTAATCCATAAACATGACTTTACCCAAAGAGATATAGTGGAATTCTTCTTAAGTGCCTGTACCAAAAGTCATAATACAAATCTAAGCCAATGTATGTTTACAGAAATCTTGTATTATCTTATTTCCAAATTATCTGGCTTTATCAAAAAACTAGCAAGTTTGGTATACCTTACTCCTGAATAAATGCGATATCCTTCTACATTGATTCTCATTCAGACTTTGGTGGTGTCACTAATAAGACGAAAATACTAACTCTAATCACGTTTTTAATTTTTCCTGCTAGGGCTCTTGATGATTACATATCCTATGATTAAACATATCAGCTTTCGTCATTTCTACACTCACAATATATACATAGAAATTTATATATCCATAAATATTTGTGTATGTATGTATATATATATATATATATATACATAAATATATAAATATTCATATGCATGCTACACACAATTATACATACATCTAAACACACACGCACACACACACACACACACACACATATATATATATATATACATATATATATATATATATATACATATATATATATATATATGTATATATATATATATATATATACACACACATATATATATATATATATATACATATATATTCCACAATAAGTGGTTCCAGAGAAAATTAAAAGATTCCATTGCCCCATTAATTGGTAAAAAGCTGAATCGTTGATGAAATTATTTTGTAGTAAAAAATCCCCAACATTATTTGCTATATGAAGAAAAACTGAAGATTCGTCAGCACTCTGCCATTACAATTCATCTTGCAAGCTCTCTTCTACTGCCTATCAAACTGTTCTAATATAATTAATCTTTCTCACCCTCCATCCATCCATCCATCCATCCATTCATTCATCCATCCATCCATCCTAGCAGTTCTGAATTCTACATTTCTTTAAATTTCCACGAACCTAGAGGTATCTATTCTATCCACATGACCGATCAACCTCAAAGTATTGCTATCTATCCTTACACTTACGTTAACGTTTTCACCAGTATTGTTGGTAATTGTTTCTTACCACACTCTTTATTTCAAAGTCTTAACCTTTTCTTCCTTTTATCCGTATTTAATAACCACACATCCCTCCTACAAATGAAGGGGTGTGTTTGCCCTTTATATCTATCAACAAAGCTTTAAAACCAGTTTTTTTTATATTTTTATATTGACGTTGTGCTCACGCTGGGTACATTTGCATACATACAATTAAATTTTATCGTGAACCTAATTTCTTTAAAAAGGGTTTGAAATTTTTCTTGTATCCAGAATAAGAATTGAAAAATACCGAGGATCTGTACTAAACTAATATTATTTTTTTTTCGTTAATTAAAATATCCGAACCTCAGCAATTGGGTAAAGATGTAAATGTTGTCAGTCAATATTATTATTATTATTATTATTATTATTATTATTATTATTATTATTATTATTATTATTATTATTATTATTATTATTATTATTACTGGCTAAGCTACAACCCTAGTTGGGAAAGCTGTATGCTAGGAGCCCAGGGGCCCCAACAGGGAAAATAGTCCAGTGAGAGAAGGAAACCGGGGAAAAAAATATTTTTAGAACAGTAACAACATTGAAATAAATATTTCCTATATAAACTATAAAAACTTTAACAAAACAAGAGGAAGACAAATGAGATAGAAACGTGTGCCCGAGTGTAACCTCAAACAAGAAAACTCTAACCCAAGGCAGTGGAAGACCATGGTACAGAGGCTATGGCACCACACAAGACTAGGGAGTAATGGTTTGATTTTGGAGTAACCTTCTCCTAGAAGAACTGCTTACCATAGCCTAAAGAGACACTTCTACCCTTATCAAGAGGAAAGTAACCACTGAACAATTGCAGTGCAGTAGTTAATCCCTTGGGTGAAGAAGAATTTTTTGGTAATCTCACTGTTGTCAGGTGAATGAGGACAGAGGAGAACCTGTAAAGAATATGTCAAACTATTCGGTGTATGTGTAGGCAAAGGGAAAGTGAACCGTAACCAGAGAGAAGGATCCAATGTAATAATGGCTGGCCAGTTAAAGGACTCCCTAACTCTCTAGCGGTAGTAACTGTTATTTTCCCATTATTATTATTATTATTATTATTATTATTACTTGCTAAGCTACAACCCTAGTTGGAACAGCAGGATGCTATAAACCCAGGGGCTCCAACAGAAAAAATATCCCAGTGAGGAAAGGAAGAGGAAAAAAAAAGATATTTTAAGAATAGTAACAACATTGAAATAGATATTTCATATATAAACTATTAAAACTTTAAAAAAAAAAGGAGAGAGATAAGATAAAATTGTGAACCTGATTGTACCTTTATAATACTATTTGGGGCCAGCAAGATTTCTCGGTTTTAAAGATTGGAAAACTGACTAAAGGAAATCGAACTCATGTGTGAAAAAAAATAATTATTTTCCATTGCATTCACTGGAAACTAAAAAAAGAAAGAACAGTTTTTGAAAAAGAAAAATTTATGCACTATTGGGCGGAGAGAGATTATAAAACACGAGAAAAAGAAACAAAGAACCTTTAATACTATCTGTCTATTTCATATTTTTTTTTAATATTCCAAAGATTGAATATTATGATACTACGAAGCCAAGATTTTGTTTTAGAATAATTAAGCAGCATTTGACTTTCGCATAAACAATTACCTACGACATCCTTATCTGTTACAGATGACTGAGTACGAAGAGAACTGTATCCAAATGGTAAATAAAGCAAGTCTCATCATAGTCCACTTTCCAGCTTTGAGATATAAGTGATGTAAATATAGCCCTAGCCCATTTAAAATATTCGCTGATCACAAAGAAGGAACATAAAAATTCGAAATTTGAAATTGGCAAGGTAGCTATCTGCAATCTGCAATTTCCGGGTTAATTCTTACAGCCTGTTGAAACAATTGACATATGACGTTAATTCATATTTAACTTCCATAAACTATGCATTGAAGATTAGATAAGAAATTTATCTAATTATTTATGGAGTAAACCAGGCCATGGGTTCGAGTCTGGCCGTGACTGGACAGTGTCATCATTCTATAATTTCGGTTTCAGAAAGTTATGTGTATGATGTTTGTCAAAAGCGTAATTGTTTACAACACCACGCTCTCCATTTACTCCAATATAATGCAATCCTGCAGTTCTAATCTTCTTGCACAGTAATTAGGTGGTTATTTAAATTCTGGGAAAGCAATAATAGCCAAGATATGTTGAAGATTGGGGAGGGGTTTATAAAAAGAAAATAGCTCGGTTTCCTCACTAAACGACTTGGAACTGACATGTCAACATAGCCAACCAAACAAAATTTGTGATGCCAGCGTACGTACATAAACAGAAGTTCGTGATGCCAGCGTACATTTGATATACTGTATATTTAAAATATACTTAAATAAAAATGGATTAATTACTCAAAAGTGTCCATAAAATATGCAATTTACTAATAGTGACACTTTTGAGTAATCATTCAATTTTTGATTAGGTATATTTTGAATATACAGTATATCAAATGTACGCTGGCATCACGAATTTCTGTTTATGTACGCTGGCATCATGAATTCTGTGTGGGTGACTATGTTGACCTGCCAATTCCAAGTCGTTTAGTGAGGAAACCAAGCTATTTTTTTTATAAACCCTTCCCCCCTCTTCAACATATCTTGCTAATTATTGCTTTCCCAGAATTTAAATAACCACCTAATTACTGTGTATGAAGATGAGAACTGCAGGATTGCATTATATTGGAGTAAATGGAGAGCGTGGTGTTGTAAACATTTTTACTTTAACTATATCATACCTGCTACCCTTAAACAATATCCTGGCCAAATCAAATAGAATAGATATGTTTTATTTAAGCTGGTTATGGATATTCTGTTCTTATCTTTGATAAAATTCATAGCCTGTGATTAGATTGGATTTAGAAATCAGGGATATACAACCTGGTACTGGGATCAATGAGGCCATTCAACACCCAAGTGCAACTGGGAGAAAATCCAGCAATTACACTAGTGAAAGTTCTAAAGGTTGGACAGCAAGAAGGAAGAAATGGGGGGGGGGGGGGGGGAATGGAGGTAGAGTAAAAAAAAAAAAAAAAAAAAAAAAAAAATGATTCCCACAGTACAGTGGCCAGTGATTTTTACTATACACACGACGTTAGAACGATGCCAGTATGATATGACGCGATGCTACTATGATATGGCACTACGCCAGTACGATATGACACGGTGCTGGTACAATAATATTATGGTTCAACACGACACTGTTGCACACTTCTTCGTATCTGTAGTATAGATATATCAGTCAGTCAATCACACGGTTAAAGAAGACAAATGCTGGTTTTCCCAAATTACAGGGATAAAGAAGGGAGCCTACCAATTTGCATTCATTATGAGCCATTCAGACTTTACCAAACAGATACAAATGACTGAGGTATTATTAGAGCCAATCTATGTGATCTAGCAGCTTACATTTCACTACTTAATTTTCGTAACTTCATACTGATGGTGTTTGTCATACGCTTATCTATATGGCCCTAAATCTATTCTACATTCAATTAAGGAAAATTATTATTATTATTACTAATATTATTATTATCATTATTATTATTATTATTATTATTATTATTATTATTATTATTATTATTATTATCATGGAAAAATTTTAAATAATAAAATTTTAAAGGTAAAGGTCGATGAAACCAAGTTTCTGAAGCAAAGGAATTCACATGTTCCAATGTCCTTGAGAAAGCCAAACTACAGATTAGATAACCTTCATCATACCTATTTGAGGGTTTTACCAAAAGACGTTCATAAATTTCACACAATATGGGATTTACAAAAATTGAGCGGTACTCATGTTTCGAAAATGAGTTAGGCAAACATCATCGAACTGCGCAACTACACGACAAACCTGGAATTTTTTTGGATGGTATTTGTCGATGAAGTCGACCACGTCTTTGTATTTTCCTAACACCTCTTTTATTTGCGCTGAACCTAACACATGTTCTATCTCCTCGATCCCTCATTATCAAATAATAACCAAAACAATCAAGAAAATATGGCAATGATAAGATATGACTTAAAAACTTTAGCAAGAACTGAAAGTTTCAACTTATACGATCAGTAAAAGTCACGGGGGAAAAATCATACCGATCAAATTATTTTAATTTTCTTTCTAGCGTAGCCAAAAAATATATCTTTATGGTGACGGAAACCTATAAAATCAAAGACCGCGAGGCAAAGTGGACACTAAGTTGGCATGTAATAACCAATGTTGAGAGGAAC
>NC_090728.1:179372944-179377944 GCF_036898095.1 Palaemon carinicauda
GCCGGCAGCCGGGTACTACCTTGTGTAGTTGCCGGCCGGCAGTCATTGCCGGCCGACATTGGCTGTAACTGCCGGCCGGCACATGCATTTGAACCAGCGTTCTGCCGCCTTATAGCTGTTAAGTAGTATACTTTAAAGCTAGTTATGGTGTGTGCCGGCCGGCAAGTGCCGGCCGGCACATTACCTTCTATACTGTACCAGTATTCTTCAATATAACATATACTGTAGGAAGAAAACTATAGTATAAGTTTTGGTACAGCACTGTGTGTTCTAACACTTTTGTGTTGTCTTGCACAGCCCTTTGGTGTTGCTTTACAGATAAGAAAGTGAGTTCTTTCTTGTCTATTATCCGGTATTTTAAAATCATACCTTAGGTGTGAGCTACACCTGTTTCCTCTGGAAACTTGGCATTGGTTACTCTAGGACAGATTAACCATACGATTTTATTATCTGGAAGGCTGCAACAATTGGTTGTGAAGGAAACACAAGTGTGTGTCTTTCCTTTCTGATTTGTTATGCTAACTGTGCATATCCAGTGATACGTAGTTCACTTGATACTCATGGAAATTTCTTCTCTTTACAGGAGGACCATCCAAAGTGCGGAAGTGTTTTCTGCAACGTCCGCAGTAAGAACCTCTGCGGACATGAGTTTTGTAGGAGGCACGCAGCATGCGCTGTCTCCAAGGGTGATCTCCAGTATTGGGACCCTCAGGTATGCACCGTGTGCACTAACCTGATTACTGAGGCCTTTGATTCCCCTAGGACGGCGGAATCAAGGGATATAGCAAGGGAGAAGCTTCGTACCTGGGTAAGGGGCTTCCAGAAGAACACCTCTGGACCTTATCTTCCAAGTGAGAAGATGAGGGCTTACCTTTTCCCTAGGGCATCAGCTGATGCAGTGATTCCCCAGCCTCAAGAGGAGATCCCCCAAGTTCAGATCCAGGTGGATGCTGAAGTCGCGGTCGCCTTGCAAGACATCCAGTTGGACGACAGGATGTCTGACGTGTCCGAGCGTCTGGAGGAAGACCTCCTGGCAGGAGCCCAGGATAAAGTTCAAGCCCCAGACATTGTAGAGGAAGAGGTCGACGAGGTGTCGGCTACTCCGGTTCAGATCCCTGAACCTATTCCCTCAACATCGTCCGCTCTCCCAGTAGAGCTGGGACAGGCCCTCTCCTCCATTGTTGGAATGATCCAACAAATGCAGAAGGAGAATCAGGAGAAGGCGGCTGCAATGGAACTGCAGATGCAGAGGCTTGCAGCATCACATGGGCCCCAGAAAAGGCTCAATGTGAAAGACCTTCCCTTGTGCTCAGATGCTAACCCGTGGAGGTATGCTGAGCACATGCCGATGACGACTGGAAAGATCGTCATCTCGGATAAGTTGGGTTCAGTTCCCCTAGAGGAGGTGGAATTCTGGCCCAGCAAGAGGTCATATCCGGACTGTTATGTCCGGTTGAGGAAGGAACCAGCTTCAAAGGAGGAGACAGAGCCGAAGGAGATCATAGTGATGGACCATGCTAAGGCTCAAGCTTTGCTTTCATCCTCGATGAAAGAGAGGGGCTTCACGAACTCAAAGGTAGCTGCATTGAGTAAGAAGCTCCCTTCCTTTGTGTCCTCTCCTGCTAGAGCCTTCCCCTTTTTACAGAAAGGGTTTGCGGCTGTACTAAAAGCAGTCGAGGCCGGCAAGCCTTGCCCCTCCTTGGAGGAGTGTAAACCCTTGTCGCTGGCCCTGCCTATGGACCATAAAGACTGGAAGGACGTACATCTTACCTTCTTAGTCGGGAAGTTGGAGGCTGATATTGCCGGACGTCAGTTCGGCGAGGACCTCCCTAAGCTGTCTGACTTTCTTTTGCGGAGAGAGCTCGAGACAAAAGAAAGACTGGCTGCCTCAATGTCTCTTCAGACTACTCTTGAGACGATGGCAAGTGACCCCAAGGTCCATGAAATGTTCATGGTAGTGGCCAAGACTCATCTGGCCACAGTGACGAAGGATCTTTATAGCTTCGTCAGGGCGAGGAGAGCTTGTAGGGAGTTCGTGTTCACCTCGGCTACGGTGAGGCACGAGCCAAGGAAACTAATCTCCTCCAACATTTGGGGCAAAGACCTTTTCCCTAGAGAATTGGTCAAAGAAGTTGTTGATAAGGCCGCCACGGAGAATAGAAACCTTCTCCAAAAGTGGGGCCAGGCTATCAAAAGAAAGTCTTCCCCGGATGAGGGTCCTCAACCAAAGAGGAATACTATAAGGACTAGGCTACCGTCTCGGCCAGCCAAGCCACTTAGACAGCAACAGCAACTGCAATTGCCATTGCCTTCAGTGCCCCAGATGGTGGCACAAACCCCAACCACATTCCAGTGGGTACCCCAGGCCGTGTCGACACAGTCCACGGCATTCAACCCAACGTTCGAAGGGCAGTCAACTTCCTTTCGAGCAAAGCCTAGAGGAGCAGCCAGAGGCTCGTCTAGGCGCCCCTCAAGGGGAAGGGGATTCAGGGGTGGTCGCGGTCAGGGAGGCAAGACCTCTGGATGGCAGTCCAAGTGAAATGATACCGGTAGTAGGGAGACTTCAGAATTTTCGGGATTGGTGGACCTTCGATCCCTGGGCCCACAGCCTACTCAAGAATGGACTGGGCTGGAGCTGGTACAGCACTCCACCCCCGTGCCCTCGGTTTTTCCAACACTCCACCCCTGTTCTGGAGGAGTACATCCAAGAACTGTTGGAGAAAAAAGTGATCCGAAAGGTGAAGTCCATCAAATTCCAAGGGAGGCTGTTTTGTGTTCCCAAGAAAGACTCGGAAAAACTCAGAGTCATTCTGGACTTGTCGCCACTCAACAAGTTCATAGTGAATTACAAGTTCAAAATGCTAACACTGCAACACATAAGGACCTTACTGCCCAAGAGGGCATATTCCGTCTCCATAGACTTGTCAGACGCCTATTGGCACGTCCCAATCAACCGTCGACTCTCCCCCTACCTAGGGTTCAAGCTACAACGAAGACTATACGCCTTCAGAGCCATGCCATTCGGGCTAAATATAGCCCCAAGGATCTTCACGAAGCTTGCGAGCGTAGCTCTCAAACAATTACACCTAAAGGAAATTCAGGTAGTAGCCTACCTGGACGACTGGCTGGTGTGGGCAGCATCCGAGACAGAATGCTTGCAAGCTTCCAGTCAAGTGATCCAGTTCCTAGAGTATCTAGGCTTCAAGATCAACAGAAAAAAGTCTCAACTTTCTCCATCTCAAAAGTTCCAGTGGCTGGGAATCCACTGGGACCTAATGTCACACTGTTTCTCCATCCCTGCGAAGAAAAGGAAGGAGATAGCGGGTTCTGTCAAGAGACTTCTAGATTCCGAAAGGATATCAAGACGCGAACAGGAGAGGGTACTGGGTTCTCTCCAGTTTGCTTCGGTGACAGACCCGGTGCTAAGAGCACAGCTAATGGATGCAACCGGAGTTTGGAGAAGTTATGCATCAAACGCGCGAAGAGATCTGAGAAGACCAGTTCCGCTTCGGCTACGTACTCTTCTCAGGCCTTGGTCCCAAGACAGACATCTAAAGAAGTCGGTTCTTCTTCAGCCACCTCCCCCGTCGGTGACGATTCACTCAGACGCCTCGAAGGAGGGATGGGGAGGTCACTCTCATCGGAAAAAAGTCCAGGGGACTTGGTCCAAGCTATTCAAGACCTTTCACATAAACTTTCTAGAAGGTATGGCAGTGCTCCTTACCTTAAAGAAAGTCTCCCCGCGTCACTCGATCCACATAAGGTTGGTGATGGACAGCGAGGTAGTTGTGAGATGCTTGAATCGACAAGGATCGAGGTCACCACCCCTCAACCAGGTGATGTTGGCCATCTTCCGATTGGCAGAAAAGAAGAAGTGGTACCTGTCGGCAGTTCACCTTCAAGGAGTCCGCAATGTGACAGCGGACCCTCTATCCAGGTTCACACCGATAGAGTCGGAATGGTCCTTAGATGCAGGATCATTCTCCTTCATTCTGAGTCAAGTCCTAGAACTGCAGATAGACCTCTTTGCGACGAAAGACAACAAGAAGTTGCCCCTGTACGTGCCCCCGTACGAGGACCCCTTAGCGGAAGCAGTGGACGCGATGTCCCTCGACTGGAACAGATGGTCCAGGATTTATCTGTTCCCTCCTCACAACCTTCTGTTGAGGGTCCTCAACAAACTGAGATCCTTCAAGGGGGTAGCGGCAATAGTGGCCCACAAGTGGCCGAACAGCGTGTGGTTCCCCCTGGCATTGGAACTACGGTTGAAGTTTTTACCGCTACCAGATCCAGTTCTGACCCAGCGAGTCCAGAAGTCGGCTGTCTGCGCTTCATTACAGAAAACCCGGACCCTGCAGCTCATGATTTTCTCTCCCTAGCGGTGAGAAAGCGTTTCGGGATTTCGAAAGCCAGCATAGACTTCCTAGAGGAATATAAGTGCAAATCTACTAGAAGGCAATATGAGTCATCTTGGAGAAAATGGGTGGCCTTTGTCAAGGCGAAGAATCCGCAGGAGATCTCGACAGACTTCTGCTTATCTTTCTTCATCCACCTCCATGGTGAAGGGTTGGCAGCTAACACGATTTCGGTGTGTAAGTCTGCTTTGACAAGACCCATTCTAAATGCCTTCCAGGTCGACCTCGCTAACGAGATCTTTAATAAAGTTCCGAAAGCCTGCGCTAGGCTCAGACCTTCAGCACCTCCAAAGCCCATTTCATGGTCTTTAGACAAAGTTCTTCATTTCGCTTCTCTGTTGAGCAATGAGGAGTGTGCGTTAAAGGATTTGACCCAAAAAGTTATTTTCCTATTTGCACTCGCGTCCGGGGCCAGGGTTAGTGAGATTGTAGCCCTCTCGAGAGAGGGAGGTCGTGTTCAGTTCCTGAATGGGGGAGAACTGAACCTGTTTCCGGATCTTACGTTTCTCGCCAAGAATGAGTTACCCACCAACAGGTGGGGTCCCTGGAGAATCTGCCCTCTGAAAGAAGATGCATCTCTTTGTC
>NC_090728.1:179380444-179407944 GCF_036898095.1 Palaemon carinicauda
CCAGTGATATTACAAGTCCAGAGTTGCACCCACTTATAATCCTTCCACTCTGCCTCCAGCACTGATTAATCTAATCCCTCTGAATGCCCTTCCCGGTCCTAGTGCACAAATTCACAAATAACACATAAAATTCTAATGGTAAAATATTTCCCACATAAAATCCTTTTTGTTAATCACTTATAATCATAATAAATAACTATTTACAAGAAAATATACTTTTATTAATCACCTGTAATCCTCATGAAATACCATTTCCCTTATAAAATCCTTTTTATTAATCACTTGCGATCCAAATAAATTACTATTAACTAAATAAAATTATTTTCTAATTATCTATAATTCTCGTGAAAAACTATTTCTCGCATGAAATACTTTTTTTTATTCACGTGTAATCCAAATAAATAACTATTTCCCACAAAGAAAAAAATAATTTTCATTAATCATCTGTAATCCTTATGAATAACCATTTCTCACATAAAATCCTTTTTATCAATCACTTGTAATCCTATTAAATTACTATTAACCACATAAAATTATATTTTAATCATCTGTAATCTACATGAAAAACTATTTCCCACATGAAATCCTTTTTTATTAATCACCTGTGATCCATATAAATAACTATTTCCCCAAATAACCATTTCCACATAAAAATAATTTTTATTGATCACCTGTAATCTATAAAAATCACTATTTCCAACATCAAATTATTTTTTCATTTATCTGTAATCCTCAAGAAAAACTATTTCCCACAAAATATTTTTTCTATTAATGACCTGTAATTCAAATAAATTACTATTTCCCACATAAAATATTTTTTTTTTTGTTTATCTGTAATCATCAAGAAAATCTATTTCCCACAAAAAAATCCTTTTTTATTAATCACTTGTAATTGAAATTTATAACAATTCCATACTTAAAATACTTGTTTATTAACCATCTCTAATCCAAAAAATAACTAATTCTCACATAAAATACTTTATTATCTATTACCTGTAATTTTCATAAATAGCTGTTCCTCACATTAAATTTTTTTATTAATCACCTGTAATTCAATTAAATTACTATTTCCCACAAAAAATCTTTTTTTATTAATCCCCTATTATCCAAATGAAATACTTCTTTTTAACGATCTGTAATCCAAATAACTAGCTATTTCCCACATAAAACATTTCTCTATTAACCATCTGTAATCCAAGTAAATAATTATTTCTCGCAGAAAATACTTCTACATTAGCCATCATTAATCCATATAAATAACTATATCTCACAGAAAATACTTCTTTATTAACCATCTGTAATCCCAATGAATAACTATATCCCAAATAAAATACTTCTTTATTAACCATCTCTAATAAAAAAATAACTATTTCCCATATAAAATGCTTCTTTTTCAACCATGTGTAATCTAAATAGATAATTATTTCCAACATAAAATACTTATTCATTAACCATCTGTAATCCAAATAAATAACTATATCCCACATAAAATACTTCCTTATTAACCATCTGTAATCCAAGTAAATATCTAATTATCATATATAATACTTTATTATTGATTAAGTCTAATTCTCATGAATAACTTTTTCCCACACCAGAAACCATTATTCTATTAATCACCTGTAATGCAAATCAATAACTATTTCCCACATAAAATCATTTTTAATCATCTATAAACCTCATCAACACCTATTTCCCATATAAAATCCTTTTCTTATTGATCACCTGTGATTCAAATAAATAACTATTTCCACTCATAAAATACCTTTTAATAATCCTCTGAAATCCTCAAAACTATACACACACACACACACACACACACACACACACACACACACACACATATATATATATATATATATATATATATATATATATATATATATATATATATATATATATATATATATATATATATATATATATATATATATATATATATATATATATATATACATATACATACATATATATATATATATATATATATATATATATATATATATATATATATATATATATATATATATATATATATATATATATATATATATATATATATATATATATATATATATCTATAAATATATATATATATATATATATATATATATATATATATATATATATATATATATATACATATATATAATATAATATGTATATATATATGTATATATATATATATATATATACATACATACATACATATGTAGGTTGTAGGTTGGCTATGGCACCAGCCACCCGTTGAGATACTACCATAGAGACACTGAGTCCTTTAACAGGCCAGACGGTACTACATTGTATACCTCTCTCTGGTTACGGCTAGTTTTTCCTTTGCCTGCACATAAACTGAATACTCTGGCCTATTCGTTCCATATTCCCCTCTGTCCTGATACATATAACAGCATTGAGATGACCAAACAATTTTTCTTCACTCAAGGGATTAACTACTGCACTGTGATTGTTCATTGGCTACTTTCCACTTGGTAAGGGTAGGAGAGACTCTTTAGCTATGGCAAGAAGCTCTTCTAGGAGGACACTCCAAATTCAAACTATTGTTCTCTAGTCTTAGGTAGTGCCATAGCCTATGTACCATGATCTTCCACTGTCTTGGGGTAGAGTTCTCTTGCTTGAGGGTACACTCAGGCACACTTTTCTATCTTATTGTAACACTATGTGAATGTTGTGGTCAGGATTTCGTATGTAATCAGTGTATGAATATTGTTGGTACGCTGTCTAAGTTTGTAAATGATATCTGTTGTTTATGTTTGGGTAAGTCACGTGACCACACAGTCTTCCGCATTCTCCCCCGCTCTACACATGTTGGCTCGGCAATGCTGTATAACTTGCTGTTTAACTTGTATAATAAACTAAGGTTAATTACCCTCAGCTTATCAATCAGAGCCCATAACATGGTGTCAGAACTGGTTCTTATCTACATATAAGCTGGATTAAAGAAGAAATGAGGGTAAGTGACAACTTACAAGTTACGGACCAGTTTGTTGATGTCCTAGGCTACGCCTTTTGCCGACGTGCATAATTTTTCCCAGTGGGATAAGTTTTTTTTTTCTCATCATAATTAAGGTAGTTTTGTACCATAAAGATGAATGTACAGCTAACTCCACCGAGTCCTATGGACTTTAGTGCAAGTACTAATGTAGCCCTCAAATGGAAGAAATTTGGAGAAGCTTTTATTAACTATGAAATTGCCATAGGCTTAGACAATGAAGCTGACAGACGAAGGGTAGCAACATTCTTGCATGTTATAGGAGAATTAGGGGTTGAGAAATATAATACACTGTCTTGGGATGCAGATGGAGATGAATATAAGATAGATAAAGTATTAAGGAAGTTTGATGCAGAATGCAGTCCCAGATCAAATATAATCATGGAAAGATACAAATTTCTCAAGCGGAAACAAGAATCTAATGAAAGTTGTGACCAATTCATAACTCAGTTAAGAATTCTATGCAAAACTTGCAATTATGATAATGAAGAAGAAATGATCAGGGATCAATTCATCCTCAATTTACATGATGATAAGGCTAGGTAGAAATTACTGGATCATGTGCAGATGGATACCAAGCCAATGACCTTGGAAAGGGCTGTGAATTTTGTAAAAAACTATGAAATGCGAATTCAGCAAAAGCAGCAGATGACTAGTAGCAATACTGAAGAAGAGGAAGTTAATGTCGTGTGGAAGAAGAAAAATAAGTACACAAATCCTCAAATTAAGCCTAAGTACAATTGTGCCAAGGAAATAAAAGATTGCAGGTATTGTGGCAGGACTCATAAAATTAGGATGTGCCCAGCATATGGTCAAGTGTGTGCCAAATGTAAGAGAAAGAATCATTATGCTAAACAGTGTAATACTAATTGGAACTCTGAAAAAGTGAAAACTTGTGAAGAGAATGAGGACAGTGATAGTGACCTTCAGCAAATTAGCACAATAAATGAATCGATAGGAAACATTTCTATGTCTCATGAAAGAAAGCAGTATGTAACAATGACTGTAAATCAACAAGAAATAATTTTTCAGATTGATTCCGGTGCTACGTGCAATGTTTTGAGTGTTAGAGAATTGAAGCGTTTGATTGGCAATGATAAGTTAGATATTGGTGATAGCATCAAACTGAAAGTGTTTAATGATAAAACAATCAAGACTATTGGAATTAAAACTCTAATGTGTGAAAGGAAAGGAAAGCAGTATAAACTTAATTTCTATGTAGTGAAGGAAAATGTTTCTTCTGTAATAGGTTATGAGGATAGACAGAGACTGAAATTGATCAAAATTCTTGTGAATGATAACCCAAGTGCTAAGCAAGAAATAAATGAGGTTTCTCCGAAAGGGTTAGATAAAAACAAGATTATTTCTGATTTTCCTGATTTATTCGAAGGATTGGGGGAATTAGGACCTTCATGTAAGATAAATATTGATGATACAGTGTCACCAGTGATCCATGCTCCAAGAAAAGTTCCTTTTGCCCTTAAGAGAAAATTGAAGCAGCAGTTAAGTAGTATGGAAGGTACCATTATTGAAAAGGTCTCGGAACCTACAAATTGGGTTTCTAGCATGGTTTTAGAAACAAAACCTAATTCAGATTTAAGGATTAGTTTAGATCCTACAGATCTGAACACAGCTATCAGGAGACCCCATTATCCTCTTCCAACAATTGAGGAAATTTTACCAAGATTGGGTAAAGCTAAAATATTTTCAGTACTTGATGCAAAGAACGGATTTTGGCAAGTTCAACTTGACAAAGAGTCAAGTTATTTGGCTACATTTAATACGCCTTTTGGTGGGTATAGATGGAAGAGAATGCCTTTTGGTATATCATCGGCACCAGAAGAGTACCAGAGACGAATGCATGATGCCTTACATAATTTAGATGGCATAGAAGTAATAGCAGACGATATCCTAGTTTATGGCAAAGGAAATACTGATCAGGAAGCTTTGGAAAACCATGATAAGAACCTATTAGCGTTTCTACAAAGATGCCGAAAAGAAAACATCAAGTTAAATCAAGAGAAGATGAAATTACATGTGACTGAAGTTAAGTACATTGGACATTTGCTAACAAAGGATTGTGTTTGTCCGGATCCAAAGAAAATTGAAGCTATTAATTGTCTAAAAGTGCCAAGTAATGTTAAATCATTGAAAAGATTTCTAGGGATGGTTAATTATCTTTCAAAGTTTTTACCAAGGTTGTCAGAAGTAACTCAACCATTAAGAAATCTGGAAAAGAAAAATGTTGAATGGCAGGGGAACTCTTCTCATGATGAAGCATTCTCCAAGATTAAGAAACTAATTGTTGAAGCTCCTTGCTTGAATTATTTTGACAGTAATTGTATTGTGTCTTTACAGTATGATGCTTCAATGTCAGGATTAGGTGCTGTCCTAATGCAAAACGGTCACCCAGTGGCTTATGCTTCTAAATCGTTAACTGAAACAGAACAGCGATATGCTCAAATAGAAAAAGAGATGTTAGCCATTGTTTTTGCAGCGTTACGTTTTGATCAATACCTTTATGGCAAAGATGTTATTGTAGAAACTGATCACAAACCTTTGGAAAGTATTTTTAAGAAACCATTAATGAAATGTCCCAAGAGGTTACAAAGAATGTTATTGCAATTGCAGAAGTTTAATTTGAGTGTTAAGTATAAACCAGGTAGTAAAATGTATATAGCAGATACATTGAGTAGAGATTTCTTGTCGAATACATTTTCAGGTGCTGATAAATCTGATGTAATTGCATTATTTGAAGAGGTTGGTAATGTAAATATGACAGAACATGTTGCTGTGACAAATGAAAGACTTGAGGATATTAGACAAAAGACTATAAGTCATATTGCATTGCAAACATTAAAAGAAACAATTCTAAAAGGTTGGCCCACTCATTGTATAGAGGTTCCTGAAACCATAAGATCTTTTTTTAAATTTAGGGATGAACTTACTATTGATAATGATATAATATTTAGAGGTAATTGCATTGTAGTCCGATCATGTTTAAGGTCTTACATGCTGAAACAAATTCATTATGCTCACAATGGGATTGAAGCTACTGTTAGATATGGTAGAGATATATTGTTCTGGCCTGGCATGAGTGCAGATATAAAGAATTATGTTTCTTCTTGTGTGGTGTGTAATAAGTATGGTAGTAAACAAACCAAGGAATCCTTAAATTCACATGATTTTCCTTCTAGGCCTTGGTCTAAAATTGGAATGGATATTTTTAGTGTTGGCAATTGTAACTATTTGGTTTTGGTAGATTATTATTCATCATATTTTGAGATAAATTCATTGGAAAATATGTTCGCGTCAAATGTTGTAAGCAAGTTAAGGAGTCATTTTTCACGCTATGGTATACCAGACATTGTAGTAAGTGACTGTGGCTCACAATTTACATCAAGTGAATTTCAAACTTTTGTAAAGAAATGGTCATTTAAACATGTAAAATCATCCCCTTACCACCACCAGTCAAATGGCAAAGCTGAAAATGCAGTAAAAATAATAAAACAGTTGTTCACAAAATCAAAGGAGGATGGCCATGATCCTTTATTAGCACTTCTTGAATGGAGAAACACTCCAACTGAGGGATTTAACTCTTCACCTGCTCAAAGATTTTTTGGTAGAAGAATTAAAAGTCAATTACCTATAACAGAAAATTTACTTAAACCCAAGATTGTTGATGGGGTACCAGAAGTTCAAACTAAAAAATTGGTTAGGCAAGCTAAATATTATAACAGATCATGTAAGAATTTAGTCTCATTAAAACCAGGTGATGCCATCCGTGTACAACCAGTTCCAGGAAAAAAGGAATGGAAGAAAGGTAAGGTAATAAAAGAGGTTGCAAAAAGGAAATACAAAATAGAAGTAGAAGGCAAAGTATATTTTAGAAATCGTAAATTTTTGAGAAAGACATCAGAGACAGTAACTGATAATTATATCGATTCTGATATTGAAATTGAAACTGGTGTAAATACGAATGATGTAGCAAATAAATCTTTTATAATTCCTGAAGCTGATAACTTAGAATCACAAAGAACCAGAAGTGATCGTGTTGTAAGGAAACCTCAATATCTTGAGGATTATTTGTAATAAATTTAAAGAGCCAATTAGGTATGTAGGATTAAATGTATGTTGCAGGGACCATTTATGTAGAAGAAAAGTTCTTCCAAGATTTTGTTAAGAAAATGTAAAAGAAGGGAGATGTAACAATATGTGAATATTGTGGTCAGGATTTCGTATGTAATCAGTGTATGAATATTGTTGGTACGCTGTCTAAGTTTGTAAATGATATCTGTTGTTTATGTTTGGGTAAGTAACGTGACCACACAGTCTTCCGCATTCTCCCCCGCTCTACACATGTTGGCTCGGCAATGCTGTATAACTTGCTGTTTAACTTGTATAATAAACTAAGGTTAATTACCCTCAGCATATCAATCAGAACCCATAACACTTATTACTCTTCTTGTTGTTTGGAAGTTTTTATAGCTTATATATGAAAGATCTGTCTTAATTTTGTTACTGTTCTTAGAATATTTATTTCAATTGTTCATTACTTATATTGTAATTTATTTATTTCTTGGTTTCTTTTCTTACTGTGCTATTTTTCTCTATTGGAGCCGTTAGGCTTATCGTATCCAGATTTTCAAACTAGGGTTGTACCTTAGCCAGTAATAATATTAATAGTAATATAGTCAGACAGAATCAACACTGACAAGATTTAATAATATAATTGATGAAGACATCAAGATTATTACGAGAGCAAAGAAATAGCGCTGTTGATCCGAATTTAATATCTGAAATAGGTAGATAGGAGTACAAAACTTTCTTCGCTTTCGGACATGTTTTAAAATAATTGCAATAACAAGCATTGATGAACGTAGGTATACTAAACCTGAGAAATTGGCTATAGTTACACCGATTCTGAAAGATGTTCTTGACTAACAGAACTTAAATTCATACAGACCTATTAAGAATCTATCCTTCATGTCAAAAGTGCTTGAATTAATCAAACCTAACCTAATTTATGTAATTCTTGCACACCTAGTTGGTCATTTGGGAAGACCTTTTATTTTTTTTTTAAATTTCTATTTTGTTCAAGGGTCAAATCATGAAAATCTCCCTCATTTAAACAGACATTTTACATTTTTCTTTAACAATCATTTGCCTCATGTCCGACATACAAGTGTTGTCCATAATACAGCACAGAAAGTGTAAATCCCATGACGTTGACAGATGAGTTTACATTTTTTTTAAATGATAATAATAACTATATTAATGATAATGATAATAATAATAATAATAATAATAATAATAATAATAATAATAATAATAATAATAATAATAATAATAATAATAATTGATAATAATAATAATAAATTCAAAACTTCATCTTGAAGCTCATCTCAATGGAAGAATTCTTCTTCGAGTCATGTGTAACTGAGTAACTTAACAAATTTTACCTGTCCACATTTCTCAGAAATAATTTATCCTTGAATTGTTTACCATCAGTACTCCTATTTTAGAATTCTGATTGAATGTCATACATGAAAATATCTTCACTCACAACATTCGTGGAAGGGTACCATTGCATGATAAAGCATTTTGTTCAAATTAATAGAAAAGCTGTTAAAAGGGGACAGCGCCATCGCCCCAAACCAAGCAGAGGTTATCAAAGCCAAGGGTACCGTTGGAGGTACAGTCAAAAGCAAATGTCCTGTCGTCTCCAGTCTCCCTCTGTCACCCCCAATATCTATAGATTCCAGAATTTCAGGTGAAGAAGAGTTTGGTTGTTAGGATAGAGACCAACGGAGGGGGGGGGGGGGGACGGTTTGCCGGGGAAATATTTGTTAGAGCTGTAAGGGGTGTGATGATAAGGGAACCACGAAAAATTATGAATGAACGTAAATTCAGTATAATTTCTCCAGATCTTAATTCTATCATTATAATTATTTTAAGTTATAATTATATGGTATATTTGTTGTGTTATTTGTTATTTCATTCTCACAAACAACTTTTTGACAAAAAGGACCGATATTTAGTTTTGAAATATATTATGACCCTACTGAAAAATATTTCGTAAACACAAGTTAGGAGTCCTCTCTCTCTCTCTCTCTCTCTCTCTCTCTCTCTCTCTCTCTCTCTCTCTCTCTCTCTCTCTCTCTCTCTTCCCATATATATATATATATATATATATATATATATATATATATATATATATATATATATATATATATATATATATATATATATATATATATGGGAAGAGAGAGAGAGAGAGAGAGAGAGAGAGAGAGAGAGAGAGAGAGAGAGAGAGAGAGAGAGAGAGAGAGAGATAGATAGATAGATAGATAGATAGATATTATATATATATATATATATATATATATATATATATATATATATAATATGAGTATATATATATATATATATATATATATATATATATATATATATATATATATATATATATATATATATATATATACTGTATATATATATACATATATATATATATATATATATATATATATATATATATATATATATATATATATATATATATATATATATATATATATATATATATATGTGTGTGTGTGTGTGTGTGTGTGTGTGTGTAAAGAGTGTGATTCTAGATGCGGAAAGTGTAGGGTAGGCAGATTGGGTCTTTAGAGTGGTTACGGGAAAGGAGTCATTTTGTTTGAAAGTAATTCAATACCGATTCACCAGTATCATATTTTTTTTTAGTAATGATTCCAAATTATGATTACGTTCTATAGACCCATATGTTGTGTTATTCGATATAATACTCCAACAAAAATGTTATTCCCTAAAATAAGGAATTTTCGAATAATTTGTAAATTTTGGTCTGACTGAAAAACTTTACTCATATATAATTCTGCAATCCAATAACAATTAATTTTCTAAGATAGCATATCAATAATATGGTATGAAACAATTCAGCATATATGAGCAAAGTATTTCAGGGAAGACATATGATTGTGTGGGAAGTCCAATAATATTACAAATCATCTTCATATTACTTTATATATTCTCCTACCTTACGATATGTAATGTTAGTTAGATGTATTCACAGCTTTTTTGGTCTAGTTAAGTTTTTTTTTTTCATAAAGATACGGTTCACATTAAGGTAAGAAAGTGAGGCCACATCAAATGAATTCTACTGTAGTTTATAGATTCTATAGACAGGTCACTTAATGCTTGTAATATTGCATTGCAGAATTTTTAGGCATTATCTGTCATAGTTACTGATTACGTGTTAATGACTCTCTCTCTCTCTCTCTCTCTCTCTCTCTCTCTCTCTCTCTCTCTCTCTCTCTCTCTCTCTCTCTCTCTCTCTCTCTCTCAAATGTTGAATTAGGTAATGCAATGATATATTCTGTGAGGGTTCTTTAATTAAAAAGTGATATACTAAAATGATCACATTATATGCGTGAATCAAGCACTCTGTGATTGGTTAACTCATAAAACCATTGTGGATGGCTAGTGTAAGGCTTGGGAGAGAGAACCAATGGACAGAAAGAAGTAATGTCCATATTTACAGAACTCCTGCATATCAATTGTTGCTATGCTATCTTAAGAAAATGAATTGTTACTGGACTCGTGAAATGTGCATGAGTAAGGTTTATGTCTGATCAAAATTTACAAATTATTCCAAAAGTAATTTTTTTAGCGAAAAAATCTTCTGGTAGAATGTTATATCGAATAACACAACAACTGGGTCTATACAACGTAGTTATAATTTCCAAATCATTGCCAAAAATATTATGATACTGATGAACGATATTGAATAGGGAATATACACCCACTGGAAATTCATTTTATGGTAACAGCTTCTCTCTTGATAGCTCAGTCGGTATGGTCCCTGCAGGCATGGTTTCCAGCCGAACAGGTGGGGGTTCGAATCTCCACCCGGCCAGAAGCTGTTACCATAAAATGAATTCCAAGTGGATGTATATTCCCAAGATAGAATTCGGTATTAAATGCCATTAGTGGGTGATATTTACATTGATTAAAATCACGTGTGCTTGTGATATATATTCATTTATAATAACCACGTGTTGCAAACTTACGATTCAGCTATCATGGTGGAGATGGGTTTATTTCAAGTGTATGAACAGATTCCTGAATTCGACAGGAATATGTACGAGGACTTGTCATAAACTTTTATCTCTCTTGATAGCTCAGTCGGTATGGTTCCTGCAGGCATGGTTTCCAGCCGAACAGGTGGGGGTTCGAATCTCCACCCGGCCAGAAGCTGTTACCATAAAATGAATTCCAAGTGGATGTATATTCCCAAGATAGAATTCGGTATTAAATGCCATTCGTGGGTGATATTTACATTGATTAGAATCACGTGTGCTTGTGATATATATATATATATATATATATATATATATATATATATATATATATATATATATATATATATATATATATATATATATACATATATATATATATATATATATATATATATATATATATATATATATATATATATATATATATATATATATATATATATATATATATATATATATATATATAGCTAGAATCTAAAAGACGAAAGATTTTCATCCTCATCAAAGGGCCTCAGTTAGATTTCGCCAGTCCTCTCTTTCGTGAGCTTTTAATTCAATACGTGTCCATTCATCCTCTCCTGCTTCACGCTTCATAGTTCTCAGCTATGTAGGCCTGCGTCTTCTAACTCATCTAGTGCCTCGTGACGCCCAGTTGAGAGTTTGGTGAGCTAATGTCTCTCGGGGAATGCGAAGAGCATGCTCAAACTACCTTTATATACCCCTCACCATTTTCTCATCCACATTTGGCACTCAAGTAATTTCTTATAGTTTCATTTCTAATCCTGTTCTGCCATTTAACTCCCAATATTCTTATGATGGCTTTGTTCTCAAATCTACAAAATCTGCTTGAGATTGTTTCATTGTTATACCACAACGCATGCCCATATACTGTAGTAATACAGATCTCATTAAACTGATAGATACCCTGGTTTATATGTGTAATTACAGGCGATGTGATTTCCAAATTTTACTCAACCTAGCCATTGTCTGATTTACTTTTTTTAATCTTCCACTAAACTCCAATTTTAATGACCCTGTATTGGAGATCATAGTTCCTAAATATTTAAATGATTCCACCTCATTAATCCTCTCTCCTTCCAATGATATTTCATCTTCCAATGCATGCTCCATTCTCATTATCTCTGTCTTTCTTTTATTTATCTTGAACCCAACCTCCTGTGACATTTCATGCATTCTGGTAAGCAAGCATTGCAAATCTTGGGGTGTTTCTTTAATATGGACAGTATGCAGATGCACCAGTTAGGTAGTAACTGAGAGATGGCGTAATTGCAAATAACTTTATTTCAACAGACAGTAAGTTTCATAGAAAGAAGGTCTCGAAAATTCGAACAGATTGATACATGAACATACAGGCATAAACAAGTTTTCAGTGTGAAGGGAGAACAATAACAACAATATACAAAAAATAAGTAATACCATTATAGTGCACGAGCATGTGATACGCGTACAGTACATGGCTCTTTCCCATAAAAAAGACATACATATGATATAGAGAGCCCTGCGCTTGACAGGTGTACTTTAGGCGGGTCATCTAGCCGTAGATATGCCAGTTTTAGGAAATCAGTGGAGACCCAGTCTTCTTCGCCATGCATGTTAAGGAGATATGCCTTCAGCGTAAGACGGATCATGAGGAAATGGCCCGTGTAAGGGACCGTTAACGTGGCTTGCTGGTGTCGTTGTGCAGGAAAACGTGCATTGCTGAGTGCAGATCTGTCAGTATGTGTTGCTTAGCTGGGGTTTTGTAAGTGTAAAGGCATGGAGTAAATTTTCCCACAACGTGACGTAGGCGCTTGATATTGTTGGAGGAGGTTGTAAAGGAAAAAAAATTGGTAGTGTTGGCCAACATTACAGCTGTTGAGACATCCAGGGCATCTTTAGGAGCTGTCCTTAGTCCCAGTAGAACCGAAGGAAGCTGGGTAAACCAGTTGGAGTCCTTGCAGCGGGACGTCAACTCTGCTTTGAAGGTACGGTGAAAATGTTCAACTATACCATTGACAGCTAGGTTTTATGCGGTTGTTTGATGAAGGGTGATACACAAGAGATTCGCTAATGATGTCCACAATTTAGAAGTGAAAGTGGTACCCCTGTTGGAAGTAATAGGCTCAGGGATCTCAAATCTCGCCATCCATCCTAAGATTAAGGCAGATGTACACGAAGGGAACGTTGCCCTTTTTGTGGGAATGGCTTCAGGCTAACAAGTGGAGCGGTCAATTATGATAAATAGGTAACTATATCCTTGTGTGCTTGTGATGTGGGTAGGGGACCTACACCATCAACGTGAATGTGAGCAAAATGCCGCTGAGGTTCAGGAAAGGTGCCCACTCCTGCATCCGTGCGTCAATGAACTCTTGAGGTTTGGCATGAATTACAGATGCAGACGAAATCCTTAGCATCCTTACTAATGCCATGCCAAATGGACTTAGTCCTAAGCAGCTGTGCAGTAGAATGGCACAAGGGATGTGAAAGGCCATGAATGAAATCAAACACCTGTTGGGGCATGGGAGAAGGTGTCCACGGTCTAGGTCTACCAGTACTGATGTCATAAAGAAGGGTGCCATTGGAGTCGTCGAGAGGGATGTCCTCCCAATGAAGGGATGTGCAGGATGTCCTATATGTTTGTTACCCTGGATCTTTTCGTTGGGCTTCTGTCAAGGCATTGTAATCCAGTCCCAAGTGAATAGTGGCCTATATGTTTCTTGACAGGGCATCGGCAATGGATTAATTTCTCAGGGATGTGCTGAACGGTACAATTGTATTCAGTCACGGCAGAGAGAGTTCGGCGTTGACGGGTGAACCAGGCGTCCGACTGTCGAGAAAAGGCATGCACCAGAGGCATGTGGTCTGTGTGCATAACGAGAGGGGTATCTTCCAAGAAGAGGCAAAAGTGATGGACAGCCAAGTGCACCACCAGCAATTCGTGGTCCGCCTTAGACAGCTTCCTACAGAAGAAAGCCAATGGGCGGGGTTGGACGTTGATCACCTGCTCGAGGACTGCCCCAATAGTGACGTCACTGGCATCAGTGCAGAAAGGGAGAGGTGAATGTGGCATGGAAAAAGTGAGAGCAACAGCGGTTGATAGGGCATTCTTTGCGTTGCAGAAGGCCACTTCTTGAAGGGTACCCACTTCAGGTCTTTTGGCTTGCCATTGAGGTGGGCGTAGAGTGGGCTAAGAGTGGCGGCGATGGCTGGCAGAAAACGGTGATAATAGTTTATCATGCCCAAGAATTCTTGCAGTGCTTTGACAGTCGAGGGTATGGGGAAATTCTGAACAGCTGCTACCTTCTCAGGTAAGGGTGGACTCCTTCAGGAGTGATGCGGTGCCATAAGAACAATACTTCATTGGCCCCAAAGGTACACTTGTCTTACCAGACTACAAGACCGTTCTGTTATAGTTGGTTAAGCATGATGCGCAGATGATAGAGGTGTTGCTCTTTTGAGGAAGAGAACACAAGTATATTATCCATATAACATACACAGAACGGGATGTCCCCTAAGATGCCATCCATGAGACGTAGAAAAGTGCCCCCAGCATTACGAAGGTTAAAACAGGAGTAGTTGTAGGTGCATGTACCAAAGGTGGTGGTGATGGCAGTCTTGGTGATGTCGTCTGGGCTCATGGGCACCTGATAATACTCCTTCACTAAGTCGAATGTGGAGAAAACCTTCGCTTTGTGCAAGTAGAAGGTCATGTTAGCGATGGTTGGGAGGGAGTAGTGATCCTGTTCTGTCTACATGCTCAGGCTCCTGTAACCCACACACGGACATAGAGAGCCACCTTTCTTCAGGACAATGTGCAAGGGTGACAACCATTAGCTTGAGATCTTTTGGTAAAGACCCATTTCTTCTATTTCAGCAAACGTTTGATTAGCGGGTGCCAAATGATCCAGTGCCAGATGTCTGAATCTGGCAAACACTGGGGGCCCCATCGTCTTGATGTGGTGATAAATATCGTATTTCACGGGAGCCGTAGGTGTTTGTCAAATTTCTGGGCGGAAAACTTCTGGATGCAATGTGAGGAAGTGGGCGTAGGCACCTGTGAGTGAGCTGATATGGAGAGCAAGGTCAGAGGGGGTGGTTTGGAGAGGCGTTGAGGAGTACGAACCCACTTTGACTAACCATTGGTAGGCTACATCAACTAGGAGGTAGAATTAAGAGAGGAAATTGACACCTAGAATTGGCATTATGACATTAGCAATGAGAAACTTCCAAATATATTTGGCACTTCCAAACGAAAATGTAAGGGTTTCATAATAGTGCGTGGGTATTACAGATTTGTTGGAAGCTACCAGGCAGATGTCGGTAGACTTAGACAGACTATATTGTGCTCTGTGGAGTGGCCTTAGCAGAAGAGAACGGCAAGCACCCATGTCGACCAAAAATGGCATGCCCATACTTGCGTCATGTAGTAAGAAAAGATTAGTGACAGAGGAGGCCACCACCGCAAGCGATGACCTACTTACACGTTTTTGGCCATTGACAACCATTCACACATTTCTTAGCAGCAGCCCTGAATTTCGAGTGGTAGTAGCATAACTGCGCCTGATGGGCATCAGAAATTGACTAGGGAGGTCATTGGTTGGGGCGTAAGCTAGAGGTGGTATATGTGGGTTGTTGGCGGCTTTGTCGCCGCTCCAGAATGTCACAGGGTGGGAGTCTGTGTCCTACCACATTCACATCGTCTTCAGTTGATGTTGAATAGATGTCCACTTCGTTGGGAGTGGAGGCGCTGATGTAGGTCTGGAAGGTGGTGAAGAGGCTGTCCATAAGGGTGTCGACTTTGGTCATCAGGTCCTTCATGGGCAAATTACTGACATCGGGAATCATTTCCCAAATAGTGTCCTCGGAGATTGACACGAGAACGTAATCTGCTTTGGTACTTGAAGATTCCTGCCCTTGATGAGAAACTTGACTTAATCCCGCTGGAACAGTGCAAATGCTTTTCTGATGGCAAAGGGCAGTAGTTTCAGGGGCGGGGCATTGATAGTAGAGTCAGTGTCTAACAGCGGCATCATCAAACAGCAGTACAGGGGAAAGAGGGAGAGAGCTGAACACTACGGTGGTCACCAATGTGCATATGCACCAGTGAGGTGGTAATTGAGAGACAGCATAACTGACACTAACTTTATATCAACCGACAGCAAGCTTTCATAACAACAGTTTCAGTGGAAGAAAGTAAAAGAAAAATTGAAACAAATTGATACAAACACATACAGGCATAAACAGGTTATTAGTGAGAGCGGAGAGCAATAATAGTAATATACAAAACACAGAAATACCGTTACAGTGTACAAGTGTGATATATGTTTGAGGTACAACAGCATCATCAGCATACTCTAGGTCAACTAATTTCCTATTACCCATCCACTCTAATCTTTCTCTACCATCTCTAACTGTTCTGTTCATAACAAAATCCATGTGGATTAAAAATATCATAGGTGACAATATTTTCCTTTGGAGTACTTTGCTATTCACTAGAAATTTATTTGATAGGACTCCATTAACAATAACTTTGCACTTGCTATGCTCATGAACAGACTTAATCAAATTCACATATCTAAGAGGAATTCTATAATACAGGACTCTACACAAAATTGACCAGTGCACACTATCAAAGGCTTTTTCATAGTCCACAAATGCCATTAGAAGTGGATTTCTATATTTCATCCATTACTGTAAACATGACAAAAAATTATAATTTGGTCATTAAAACTTCTATCTTTTCTAAATTATGCTCACTCATCTCTCAGCTTTTCATCGGTCTTTCTCTATAGTCTCTTTAAAATAGGCATGCTATATATTTTCATGACAACTGACGTAACTGTGATGCCTATGTAATTATTGCAATCAGTCAGGTCTCCCTTTTTTTTAATATTTCACCAACACTCTTAACACCCATTATTCAGGTTTTGCCTCTTCATGCTACATTCTACAAAATAGTCTTGTAAGTATTCTAGAGGTCACTTCATTTTCAGACAAAATCATCTCAGCAGTTATTCCATCGTACCCAGGGGCTTTCCATCTCCTGAGTGTTTATAATGATAGCTTCGACTTCAAACACTGAATTCATTTATGGTCACATCAAGGTCTTCCTCAGCTTCAAGTATATCCATCAAATAACTCTCTTCATATCTCCTACTCACCTTGCTAAAGTGTTCCTCTAATGTTGGCGTTCTTCATCCTCTGTTGTTATATCAGGCCCATCTTTCTTTTTGATGGGAATATGCTTCTTCTTCTTCTTTGCCCCAGTCGAGATTTCCTTAATAATTCTATGGGCAATTCTTACGACATAGTCACTCCCTGAATTCATAGCTTTGTCAGACTTATCTGTTTTCCTGTCTAAATACTCTCTCCAGTCCTTCCTGACTTTTCCTTTGACCTCACTATCAATTCTGGAATACTTAGCATGCTGTACCTTGTAATTTTCATTATTTCTTCGAAAACTTTCAATCAATTTCTGTCTTTGTCTCCTTTTTATAGTATCCCATAATTATATTTTTTGATACCCATGGCTTTGTCCTTGTAACTGCATGTTGCAAAACATCACTACCAGCTGACTGATATATATTCCTAATATAAAAAAATCCTTTATTAACTGTCTGCTCTTCATCTCTTACAGTCTCTAAGACTAAATCGATTCCTACATTCAATTGCAAATGTTTTTCAGAGCTCATCTTCCAGAAGAAGCTTGGTTGTATCAAACCTAGGTTTTCGATCTACATTTCTCTTGGGTGCTTTCAGTTTTAATTTCAATGTGGTAATGAGGAACTGGTGATCACTACTGATATCTGCGCTTTTATAGTTTCCTACATTTCCCAGAGTCCTTCTTCTCTTTTTATTAATTGCTATGTGATCTATTTGATTTTTGTAACTGCAACATGATGAAGTACATGTATGTTTGTGTATGTCCTTGTGCTGGAAGGGAGACCCGTAAATTCTACTCCTGTAAATTCTACCCTGAAACTTCCACTCAGAAAGTTTCTTCAAAGAAAATTCCACTCCTCGAAAATTCCACCCCTCCAAATTTTCTCCCCACCAATTTTTACTCCACGAATTTTTCACCCCAATATTATATGAAATAGTTAATAAAACAGTTGTTTGGTCAACAAAAATACAATTTTAAGTAACTTTGCTGCAGAAATGAAAAAAGTAAAGAAGAATAAACGCCATCAAGTTTAAGTGCTATTTTCTATTGACTCTAGTTGGTTCATTACTGTTGTCATACCAAGTTTCTGGTTTTGGAAAGTAAATATATTATTCTTTTGCACCTATTTCTCTCTCATACATCTATTCGTTAAAAGGAAAATGGAAGGTGGTTGACACTGAAAATTACGTATATGAAAAGCAAAAAGACAATGTTACAAAAACAAGAAATAATTGTAGGTGTGAAAAATTCTACAGTGGTTGTCATGCCCGTATTCACACGGACTATAATGCTGTTTAACCAATTATACTTCAAACGGTTGGTAGCCTTACACATTCTTCATGGAATGTGGAAGTTGAGTGGTGAAGACCAATCAATGCCATGCAAGATAATGTGAAGAACTCAGGCCCAATAGCGTCGACACGTGAAGTTATTGCATCGGCTCTACAGACAGCTGATGAAGGAGTTGTAAACAGATTACCGATTCTTGATTTAATTTCACGGAATATTCAGAATTTGAGAAAAAGGGCATCTGGAATCCCCGCTCTCCCGCAAAGGCGCACTGGTTATGAACTTCCAGAAACTTTGAAAGTTTTATCCGATGATTCTAATTTCTTGGCATATGATACCGGCATTGATGGCCCTTCACGGATTCTAATGTTATCATCAGATAGTGGTTTGGATAACATTATGAACTGTTGCCCCACAATTCTGGACTACGCTTTTTACTGTACATACTGTTCTCAAAAATAATTCTTGCCCACGATTATTTGCGCAATTACCTAACAAACGTTAGCATATGTACTAAAGATTTTTTTCAACCATCAAGAACTCAAGTCCAGATTATGAACCGCTGTACTGCATAATGGATTACGAAAAATCTATTCACAACGCATTCGCATCTTTATTTGAAAATTCTCAGATTTGTGGATGTCTTTTTCATTTTGGGCAATCACGCTAGCGCAAAATTAGGGACATTGGTGAACGCGTTAGATACCATACTGGTGACGACTTTTTGCTTAAAAGAAAATGCTTTACAGTTTTGGCATTTCTACCAACTGAAGATGTTATTGAGGAGTTTGAAAATCAATCTGATGACGACGACATTTCTGATGAGTTTATATCGTACTTTGAAACAAAGTACACTGGAGTTAATCATGGTGGGGGTTCTCGCCAGAGAAGAAGTGAGCCTTTCTTCCCAATCAAGATCTGGAATGTGAGAAAAAGAATTTTAGATAATATCTCAGATCTAACAATGCCGTTGAAGGGTACCACAATGCTATTCAGTCCTCTGTAAATTCAGTATACCCTTATCTATGGAATTATATGGAGATTTGGCCAAGGAGGAAGCAATGGCACAAGCAAAAATTGCCCATTTTAGGCGTGGGGACTCTGCAAAAAGGAAGAAAATATACGATGTTATTGATAAAAGGCTTAAAAAGCTGGTAGAAAATTATAAAATAGAAGAGGGTTTAAATTGTTTGTTTAGCGTTGATTATAACCTATATTCCTTTTAGTTTTTCTGCATTAAACAATCCTTTTATTTTGTTTTTTTGTTTATTAAACTTGTATGTCCTATACTAACTATTTTATTGCTGTGTCTAAATAAAATTCTTAAATTTCTATCTTGTTAGTTAATAGTGTCATTTTCACTTTAAACATCCAGTTGGTTATTTGGAGTAACAAATTATGAGAAAGCTTCATTTAAAAAAAAAATATATGAAAAAAAATTTCTTATCTTACGTATTCAAAGTTTAATTTGCTTATTTGACGGGGTGAAAAATTCGTGGGGTGAAAATTGGTGGGGAGAAAATGTCATGGAGTGGAAGTGTCGTGGGGTGGAATTTTCTTAGGGAGGGGGGGGGGGAATTTTGGGGTGGAAGTTTTGGGGTGTTATTTACAGGGGGAGGGGTGATTTACATGGAACCGCTGGAAAAGAGTATCTCCAATGACAAAATTGTTTGTTAAACAAAATTTTATGAAATGTGCTCCATTGTCATTGCAAATCGCTAAGACCATGAACACCCGTCACATTCTCTATACCTTGATTATTCATCTCAACTTTAGCATTGAAGTCACAAATTACAATTTTTATATATCTCTCTAGGATCTCATCTATCACACTATGCAGTTCTTATTAGTATTAATCTTTCCTTTCTTCAGGGGAATAATACTCATATTGTAATGCTTTGATTTAAACTTTGCAAGTAACTACCTAATATTCGCAGCTTTCCACTCAGTTAATACCTTTTCTGCTCTTGTTGTCATTATCATTCCTACCACTTTTCTTCCAATGCCATCTGTCTTTCCTGAATATATATATATATATATATATATATATATATATATATATATATATATATATATATATATATATATATATATATATATATATATATATATATATATATGTATATATATATATATATATATATATATATATATATATATATATATATATATATATATATATATATATATATATATGCCATGGTCTAAGATTTCCTTACCAATACCCTTACGACGTGTTTCACTTCGAGCCAAGATATCCAAACTATATTTCATGCATTCTATCTCCCCTTGCTGAAACACGTCGTAAGGGTATTGGTAAGGAAATCTTAGACCATGGAAATATATATATATATATATATATATATATATATATATATATATATATATATATATATATATATATATATATATATATATATATATATATGTGTGTGTATATATATATATATATATATATATATATATATATATATGTATATATATATATATATATATATATATATATATATATATATATATATATATATATATATATATATATATATATATGTATATATATATATATATATATATATATATATATATATATATATATATATATATATATATATATATATATATATATATATATGCCATGGTCTAAGATTTCCTTACCAATACCCTTACGACGTGTTTCACTTCGAGCCAAGATATCCAAACTATATTTCATGAATTGTATCTCCCCTTGCTGTAACTTCCCAATCAAATATTTTACAGTAGTGAAATTCAATATAAAAAAGAGGGATGATTTGATGTTTTTATATTTTTCTGTTACTATCACTGGAAATTAAAAGTAATACTTAATGTTAAAAGTGTTTTATGCTCTGTTACGTTCGGCTATTATACACAGCATAGATTAAGTAAATGTCTACTTTCTTGGATAACTGATTTAGCCAATACATAGCAAAACAGTGACAACAAACGATAATAATAACCGCAAACTATATCAACTTTGGTAGAATTAGTTATTCTGGAACCACTTCTCTTGAAGACTGGCCCTAAGCCCCATAGAAAGGTGGGTAAATTTTCTACCCCACTATCAAAAGGGGGAAGCTAAGTACAACGGCTCGTAAATCACCGTGTACCATCTAACGTGTACACCCTTGGTACTTTGACTTTGAAAGTTCAGTTTTACTTAAAAGGGGCATGGGTTTCGAAGGACCAATCTCTAAATAGCCGTAGAGATACCGATAATGGAGGGTAGTTGCACTTGGAGTTTTTTCAGATTAGAATGTCATTCTTTCATTAGGGCAGGAATACACACATGAATGTTACATTAATTTTATTAATTAAATCTAAATTATTCACAGAGATGCATAAGTTAAAGTCACGGAGGGTTATGAAAAAATATTTGTTTTGAGTCACTGCACCGTTGCTGGATGAGTTCTCTTCCCTGGGTGAAGAGCTGTACACTTCTAAGGATAAAATGTAGTTCTTCACTTCTCGGTATAAAGGGTGGTTCTGGCTTCATAGCCACAGATAAGGTCCGTCCACAGGCTAGAAGGGGTGGACATCTTTGGGGGTGGCGTTTTCTGTCCCAGTTTTCTCAGAATGAGGTTGCAAGGTCCGCCCTTAGATGCATCCATTGGCCACTGCAGACAAAATGGCGTCTTGTCTGGAATGAATGAACACAACTGGGTAGAAATACCAAGAGAGGTCGGGTCTAAGATTCAAAACTAAGGATTAGTAAATTAGCTTGAGGGAGTGCAGCTGTCAAAGGTATAGGAATCCAATTAAAAATGTAGAAAGGTTGTGGCATATATTTTAATTCTTCACTTATCCGGCATGGGCTAAGGTCAGATAGGAATTTACAAGAGATAATCTGTCTCACTAGATTTGGCTCTCATAAAGAGTAGGAATTTAATTCAAGTATCAGCTGATGGTCGTCATATACAAGTGGCTAACCCATAAGGTAGGGGATTTAGTCAAGAACAGTGTTTTTCAAGGATCTTGAGGGAATGCAGCTGTCAAAGGAAGGGTAATCCAATTACAAATTGAGAAAGTATTGAGACAGGTGTTTTAATCCTTTACTCGAAAGGACTGGATATAACTCTTTACTAATCTAGTATGGGCAAAGGTCAGGTAGGTATTTAATTGAAGTATTACCTGACAGTCTGAAAGCAGCTTATCAATAGAGGAGTGGATTAGCCGAACACATGTTTTTCAGAAAGGTCAAAGGGCAGATGCCGGAAGAGAAGCATTCGGGTAGGCTAAAGGGAAGTTAAATCAAAATGGTAATTTTACGAGACAATATGCTGCACTCTCAGACAAATTAATTTTCCTTGGGATTCTAAGATTTGGGCTTCACTCAAGAAAGCACTCTATATGTGAGTTGGGGTGTCAGTTAATCTGGCACTTGCCAATACCAATATTGATATCAAAGTACAATATGCCTAAAGAGAGAGGGATTGAAAAGTTATCAATTTTGATACCAAACACGGACATATAGGAATAAATATTATGGACATGCACTTCATTTCAAACCGAATAATATAATACAGGTAATAGTTATAATTATTAAGAATATAGTTTTGTTAGTAGCATACTTATCCTAAGGTTAATAAATATGGCTAAGCATCCAAGGTTAATTAATTCAATATTTATCATGTGGACATTCATATTATTTCTAAATGTGGTCAGAATCTCTGTAGAATTTCGAACATCAACTATATTTAAGATTCATCATAAGTGTTTACAATATTTTAAGAGGTCCACAGAATACTCACAGGACAAAAAAAAAATAAATAGATAATAAATTACATAAAATAATGTAGGTCTTAGAATACAAGTTTTCATACGATGATGGACGAATGACAACGTAAAACATCTCGGTGTTTAGAAAAAAGTTCCAGGTCGTAATTTCAGGTATAAAATTTGATATGCACGAACACAGCTTCTGATGATAAAGTTCCAATGTTTCCTTTTCTTCTTCGGGATATCATATCATTGTAAATTCAATATGAAGTTTCGGGTCACTACGGGTGTAGCTGAAATGCCTCCACACATAAGCAGTGTTCAATAAAGTTTCTCTCTATGCAGCAACACGTTTTTCTCAAATACCAGGAACCAATTCTTCCAAATATTCCTGTAGAACTCGAAGTGTCCAGGGCGAACTCGCACACGTTGGGCGGTTGGCGACGAAGTATTTATGAGAAGTTTCCCGAAACTCTTGTTCAAGAATATGACAGCGTTTTCGAATTACAATGCCTTTTTTTTTACATTGCTATTTCAAAGGTAAACATTACTTTCATCACAGGTCCTATAACTTACTATACATACTTCAATCTCCATATAATTGGCTCTGAGCCTTAATTTGAAAAATCAACAATGCATTATCTTCAAATGTCATCCACTCTTCACTACACATTTCTAGGTGCAACCGCTATTCTTCATTCACAACATTGCTTATGATAGAAATTCGTAAAAATCATTAGTTTTCCACATTTCATGTATTTCAAGCAACAAGACCATTATCCCGCCCTGACGGAAACAATGCCTAAATATTAAAGGAAACCATATAGATATGTTAGATTTCAATACCTGAACATTTCCATTAAATTCCATGAGAAAAACTATGATTGACTTTATAAAACTTGAAAAAGAACTTGTCTACTTTCTAAATATAATAAATGAATGTAGGAAAAGATCTATATGAAAGCATTTATGAATTATGGTAATAGAGTTCTGCGCTGGGCGCGTTTTAACAAAGCCTGCAAGGATTTATCTTGGGACGAAATTATAGCCAGTCATAGCACATTATATCCTCTACTCCCTGTTAACACCTGTCCTTACCTATCCTGTACTCGCTGTTACCACCGGTCCTTACCTATCCTGCAGTCGCTATTACCACCTGTCCTTACCTATCCTAAACTTGCTTTTACCACCTGTCCTTACCTATCCTGTACATGCTGTTATCACCTGTCCTTACCAATCCTTCACTTTCCATTGCCACCTGTCCTCTACTATTCTGTACTCGTTTTTACTGCCTGTCCTTTACTATTCTGTACTTGCTGTTACCACCTGTCCATACCTATTCTATACTCACCATTACCACCTATCCTTACGTAACCTGTACTTGCCGTTACCACCTGACCTTACCTTTCCTGTACTTGCCGTTACTGCCTATTCTTACGTATCCTGTACTCAGTGTTACCACTGTACGATCCTGTGACACACGGTTGGTACATGAGACTTGCATTCTGCAACGTACGTCTTCCTGCGCAATGACATTACCAAGCCACCTCTAACGCCCCCTTACACGGGCCCTTTCCTTGTGATCCGACGCAGTCCGAAAGCATTCCTACTAAACATTCGTGGCAATGAAGACTGGGTCTCCATTGATCGTCTAAAACCTGCTTATCTACAGCCAGATGACCCGCCTACAGTTCGCCTCTCTAGAGCAGGACGCCCTATTTAACATGTACAGTATGTCTTTTTTAGGGGGGGGGGCCATGTACCAACCGTGTGTCACACGATCGTACATAAATTATTTTGTATATATTATGCTTGTATCTGCGCTCTTCCCTCGCACTAAAAAGAACCAGAATAAACATGTCTGTGTGTCGCCTATGTAACATTGTCATTTTCTCGAACATGTATTTTTCTGTTGCCTTGAGGTTTTGTATATAAAGGAGAGTGTTCTTTAATAAAGTTACTCAGTTGATTGCATCCTGCCTTTGAGTCATAACCTTTCTATCGGCCTTCACACCACCTTTCCTTATCTATCCTGTACTCGCATTACCACCTGCCCTTACCTATCCTGTACTTACCCTATCCGTACCTATCCTACACTCACCGTTACCCACTGTCCTTACAAATTCTGTACTCACCATTACCATCTGTCCTTAATTATCCTGTACTCACCGTTACCACCTGTCCTTATCTGAACTGTACTCACCGTTACCACCTGTCCTTACCTATCCTGTAATTGCTGTTACCAACTGTTTTTACCTATCTCACACTTGCCATTGCCACCTGTCCTTAACTATCCTGTAATCCCCGTTACAACCTGTCCTTACCTATCCTGTGCTCACCGTTACCACCTGTATCTACCTCTCCTGTACTCGCCATTACGGCCTAACCTTACCTATCCCATACTCACCATTACCACCTAGCCTTATCTATCGTGTACTCACTGTTACCATCTGACCTTACCTATCCTGTATTATTATTATTATTATTATCATTATTATTATTATTACTAGCCAAGCTACAGCCCTAGATGGAGAAGCAAGATGCTATAGGCCCAAGGACTCCAACAGGGAAAAATAGCCCATTGATGAAAGGAAATAAGGAAATAAATTAACGATTTCAGAAAAAAATGGAACAATAAAATGTTTTAAAAATAGTAACAACATCAAAACAAATATGTCATATATAAACTATAAAAAGACTTATGGTATCCTGTTTAACATAATATCATTATCTGCAAGTTTGAACTTTTGAAGTTCTACTGATTTAACTACCCGATCAGGAAGACCATTCCACAACTTGGTCACAGCTGGAATAAATCTTCTAGATTACTGTGTTGTATTGAGCCTCATGATGGAGAATTACTGACTATTAGAATTAACTACAAGCTTAGTATTACGAACAGGATGGAACAGTCCTGGAATATCTGAATGTAAAGGATGGTCAGAATTATGAAAAATATTATGCAGCATGCATAATGAACTAATTGAACTACGGTACCAAAGATTAATACCTAGATAAAAAATAAGAAATTTAATAGACTGAGAGTTCCTGTCCAATATATCAAGATGAGAATCAGCAGCTGGAACAATACTCTAAACAAGGTAGAGTGAAAGAATTAAAACACCTCTTCAGAATACATTGATCACCGAAAATCATAAAAGACTTTCTCAATAAGCCATTTTTTGTGGTAAATTGAAGAAGATATACACCTAATGTGTTTCTCAAAAGTAAATTTGCTGTCAAGAATCACACCTAGAATTTTAAAATTCATACAAAGTTAAAGAAACATTATCAATGCTGAGATCCAAGTGTTGAGGGGCCAATGTCCTTGGCATACTTACAATAATACTTTGAGTTTTGTTAGGATTCAACTTTATACCACATAATTTGCACCATGCACTAATTTTAGCTAGATCTCTATTAAGGAATTCGGCAACACCAGATCTACATTCAGGAGATGGAACTGGAGTAAAGAGAGTAGCATCATCTGCATATGCAGCACGTTTGTTTTCTAGGCGAAACCACATGTTATGCGTATAAAGTATAAAAAGTAATGGGCCAAGAACACTACCCTGTGGAACACCAGATATTATATTCCTATACTCACTATGGTGCCCATCAATAATAACACTTTGAGATCTATTACTTAAAAATTCAATAATAATGCTAAGAAACGAGCCACCCACTCCCAACTGTTTGAGTTTGAAATTTAGTGCCTCATGATTAACACGGTCAAAGGCAGCACTAAAAACAAGGACAATCATACTTGATGTTACCACCTGACCTTACCTATCCTATACTCTCTATTACCACTTGTCCATACCAATCCTGTACTTGCCATTACCACCTGACCTTACCTATCCTGTATTACTATTACCCCTTGTCCTTACCTATCCTGTACTTGCTATTACCACCTGTCTTTCCCAACCCTGTACTCACCATTACCACCTGCCCTTACCTCTCCTGTAATCGCCATTACCACCTGTCGTTACCTATTCTATACTCGTCATTACCACTTGTCCTTAACTGTCCTGTTAATTGTCAAATATAGTATTAGGACAGTATATTTAAAAGCTCTAGAACCTAAAGTAAAGGAACAGTTGGATGCAGGAGTCCCTGGCTCACCTTGTTTTGAAGAGGTGCATTCTGCATAGCATTACTTTGCAGTAAGTAACCAAACAGATCCTGTAGGAAG
>NC_090728.1:179412944-179415444 GCF_036898095.1 Palaemon carinicauda
TGCGTCTGGCATATCACACTGACTACTTCAGGCATGATCATATTTCCCTATGAAATGCTTACTATAAATGGATTTTTCTTAATTTGGAAGCTCGGTACTTGAACTATTTCTAATATCCTAACACAATGAAAGATAAAGGGAGATAGAATTTATAGATAATAGTTAAAATCATTAAAAATTATCATCATGTGTTTAATTCATTTGCAATCAAGGGGACATCAAGAGTTAAAATTTGTCCCAGGACTATATAACAAACTCCTAGTAGACATCCGAAAGACCGTGGATATTAAGGCTTTCAAGAAAAAAACTGAAGTCTTTCTTTTAGAATTACCCAAATGTTTCGATAATGTGGATTTAAACAACAAAAAACACTACACAGTGTAATACGCAAAATACCCAAGAATGTATACGACAAACTGATTTTGAAGGTACTGTAATAAGTAGGGTTCCCCAGCGCAACATAACAAGGAAAGGTGCCCTTAAAATGAAGTAAGTAAAACAAGTAATAGAAGTAAAGTAAATAAAGTAGGTGAAATAAGTGAAGTAAGTAAATATTCAGTAGACGGTCAAAATTCATTGCGGTAAAAATTGACAAGAAGAAAGCACATTAAACCCTCCGCATCCTCAATAAAGAAAGAGAACGAAATATCAGCAGGTACATTCATGGAGATGGGTTCGATCTGAGTGAGATGAATGCTTCAGAAAACCTTGATTGATAAGTGTGACAATCAAAAATGGGTAGCATCATATACTGAGATCCAGAAAAAGACCGTTAAGGATCTATGGCCGCTCATTAATGGCAGTTCCCAGTACAGTGACAATGCCTTAGCTAGCAAAACAATGCCCCAGAGCCTGACCATATATATATATATATATATATATATATATATATATATATATATATATATATATATATATATATATATATATATATATATATATATACTGTATATGATCACCACCCAAACCCCATCTCCATCCGAGCTAGGACCAGGAGGGGCCAAGCAATGGCTCCTCGTGACTCAGCAAGTTTGAATGCTTAAAGGCCGCTCATGAATGGCAGAGGCAAAGGAGAGTGACATTGCCCTATCAAAACGGGACAATGTTTTTAAAGACTGACCATATTACATATGATCAGCGCCCTAGCCCCCTCTCCTCACAAGCTAGGACCAAGGTGGACCAGGCAATGGCTGCTGATGACTCAGCAGATAGACCTGTAGGCTTCCCCAAACCCCATATCCTTAGCTCACAAGTATGGTGAGGTTACTGCGAACAAAAGAATTAACTGGCTTGAGCAGGACTCAAGCCCTAGTCCGGCGATCAGGCAGGGACGTTTCTAATAGGACACCGCAACCCTAGGTTAACAAACTCACTCTTCTAGTGTCACAGCTTTTGAGTAGGGTTTAAGACATGCGATGAAAAATATGTGTAGAATCATAAGTAATTTAGAGGTTGTCAAGCATTTCAACAGACTGAAATATGAAATTAATTTTTAAGCATAGGTTTTTTTTTAATGATTCAGCGATCAATATTCGATAATTTTTGTCCCTTTTATGTGACTTAATTAAAATCCACAAACCTTGAAAGCCAATAAGGCGAATCAATCATGCAATAGGATTTATCAAATATGAATGCTTAATTATTAGAATATTTGGGGAGATCGCTTTCTCCCATTTCATCATCATAAATCAAATATTCGATCGCCCTCTGCGATGAATTAGAAAACAAGAAAATTATTTACCAAAGGGATTCCATATAACATATTGGACTGCTTTTAGTAAATTTATGTATATATATATATATATATATATATATATATATATATATATATATATATATATATATATATATATATATATATTATATATATACATATATATGTATATATATATATATATATATATATATATATATATATATATATATATATATATATATATATATATATATGTATATATATATATATATATATATATATATATATATATATATATATATATATATATCTGTGTGTGTGTATGTGTGTGTATGTATGTGCGTATGTATGTGTGTATTTGGGTGTTTGTATATGATAATTTTTTACATTTATACGTGTTTATTCAAATATTCATATAAGCCATAGATCCTACTAATATCGAATTCACTTTACCTCGGGATCAGTACCCCAAGATGGAATTAGCTATTATCATGAAGTTAATTCCCGAACAAGAGTGAATTCGATATTAAGAAGATTCATGGATTCTATGAATATGTAATATTCATAGTGAATATTGTATATATATTTATATATATATATATATATATATATATATATATATATATATATACATATATATATATATATATATATATATATATATATATATACATATGTATAATGAATACTGTATATATATATATATATATATATATATATATATATATATATATATATATATATATATATATATATATATATATATATATATACACATATATATAATGAATATATATACATATA
>NC_090728.1:179420444-179435444 GCF_036898095.1 Palaemon carinicauda
AAGCCCAACCTGACTACAAGGCTTATGATGAAATACATTACCGCCCAAAAAGGACCAAATGAAATGTGCACAAACATAGTTTAAAAATTTCCATGCCCATAGGAGATATGTAATTCTCACAGAAAATACTATATTGGACACAATACCACAGCAGTACGAAGACGAATGCTAGCCTACAGAAATCAGGACCAATAAACCAACAATATGTTGATATCCATGACCGGAAACCCTGCCTAAAGCCATTAACTGAAGGGACCCACAATGTTCACAAGGAGAACAACTATAGCAGAATTATAATTGCTGAAGCTGTTAGCATCGCCCTCCAGGCACCAACTTTGTAAATTCAAGAAAGATTCTAATTATACGCTCCCCTCATGGATAAACTATATAGTGGTGCAAGTCACAGCTTGCATCTAAAATGTGCACGCATAACTTTGTGTGTGTGTGTATATATATATATATATATATATATATATATATATATATATATATATATATATATATATATATATATATATATATATATATATATATATATATATATATATATATATATATATATATTATTAGTATGTGTTACATTAAACGTAAATTAATTTTGTTTTGATCAAGTCACTTTGGCAGTAATTATTTCTTTTGGAACGTAATGACCTTGTTTCCTCCTCCCCGACTTTTCTGACTTGTTGTATAGTTTTAATTACAATGAGCTTGTTTTATTTTCACGGGTGGTGTTGGAGGTGATTTGGGCGCTGAGCGTTCAGGAGGAGATAGTTGTTTCTGGACCATTAAGAAGGAGAGTGCCTAACTGACTGAGCTAATAATCAAGATTCGCCTTTCTTCGCTTCTGCTGTTGTCTTCCTTGGGAAGCTTTATGGATTATTTAACCTCGCCCTTGGTTCAGTGATTTTGCCAATGGGACCTCTCTGCCAACTGGTAAGGTGTGGTGTCTTTTTGGACCTCCGTGTCCGTTGATTGTCTCGCGACGTAAAAGTGAACGATTACCTGTCTGACAGCGGCGTCCATGGATTGTCTGGCGCTGTGCGTATTAATCCCCTCGACCTGTGATTTGAAGGCTGTGCTTTCCACTTCCATTGTTTAAAGCTCAATTAAGGGAAGCATTTTTTTTATTGTTAATCATTTAGCGTGTAAAATAAGTTAGGTTATTCTGACTTTTCGACATTCTATTACTTTCGGGGTCCTCTCTTTAAAGTGTAATTGTATAGTTTGTCTTAATTTGGTGTAAGAGTGTTGGTTATTCTATGTTTTCAATGTGTGTTTGGATTTGGTTTATTTAATGTATTTTGTAAGAGGCTCAGTGGTCATTTCCTTCTAAAAAGTTTGTAATAAATATATAAGTTTTATTTTCAGCTTTTTATATCCTCCTTGATTCCATTTCTGTACACTCTGTTGCGGTCATTCCACCTATTGTGGACTTGGTCGTTAGTGACTTCATTTGTGTTTAAGAGAAATTTGTATGTTTGATGGGTGTGGCCCATAACAATATATATATATATATATATATATATATATATATATATATATAATATATATATATATATATATATATATATATATATATATATATATATATATATATACATATATATATATATATATATATATATATATATATATATATATATATATATATATATATATATATATATATATATATATATATATATATATATATATATATATATATATGTTAGTGTACGAATGTTGTACGTACACATTGTGGTTCCATCCTCATGTCTCTTCAATGTGATATAGAAATATTAGACTCGTAGGTTTCTTCTTTTAATAAGTCCAAAGTTTTAGGTTAACTTTAAACAATTTATTGATAGCTCCATCACTGGAGTAATGGATGGTTTGGTCAGATGACCATTCAAAATGAAAAGATGAATAGAGCTGATATACAATAGGCTCTCGTCGATAACGTAACACTAGCTATCTCAGCGTTTTATATAAATACAAAGTGAAATGATCACCTAGCCTTATGGCCGGAAGTCAGGTGATTCCGGTAGGCTCAATAGGTCAACTGCTTCCCACGGGAGGCGTTGTGACTTGTTTACAAGACATACATAAATGTTTACTTATGCAATGCTTTCCAAGCATTGCTTAGCATGGTCTAGTTTCACATCCTGTTATGGTGCTGTTGCTACACTCCTAATTCGCCAATGACCCCTTGAGTCATGGGTTTATTAATGTATACATTTCATACATACATATATATATATATATATATATATATATATATATATATATATATATATATATATATATATGTATGTGTATGTATGTATGTATATATATGTATATGTATATGTATATGTATATGTATATGTATATGTATATGTATATGTATATGTATATATATATATATATATATATATATATATATATATATATATATATATATATATATATATATATGTATATATGTATATATGTATATATGTATATATGTATATATGTATATATGTATATATGTATATATATATATATATATATATATATATATATATATATATATATATATATATAATGTTATTTCAACAAAAGTTGTTCAAAGACCATATATCAATGTTTGTTTGTTAGCAATAGGATGAATAAAAAAGAGTAACTGTTCAGAAAATAAATTTCGGCTAATGTTTCTAATAAAAATATAGCATCGAGAGTGATCAAAGATGCTGTACATAATAAAAATTCTTGCTTCATGTTCTGGTTTATTGCCAAACATTATTTGGGGATTTTCTTGAATATACTTAACTAGATTATCCAAAGTCTTTAAATCTCTTTTGGGTTTTTCAATTAACCTATAGATTGAATATTTGATCGGATTGTAAGTACTTGTAGTTCATAAAAAATCCAATAAAATCACCTGAATTTCTTATGATAGAGCCACTTCCAGAAAAAAAAAATAAAAAAAAAAACACATTACGTTTACGAATATGAGAAATAGTTTGGGCCCATAGCCAAATAAGTATACGAGCATCTTAATGTATGACCACAGTTTTTAAAGTTTTAAAGGTCTCTCATGAATGGCCAAGGCAAGGGACAGTGACAACACCCTAAGTAGCAGTTTAATGCCCCAGAGCGTGACCATATATCTGTATAATCAGGCCCTAGTCCCTCCTCACCCAAGCTAGAATCAGGGAGGGCTAGGCAATGGCTGCTGGGGACTCAGCAGGTAGACCTCTAGGCTTCCCCAAATTCCCTATTCATAGCTCAAAAGGATGGTGAGGTTGCAGACACTACAAGAAACTATCGAGTTTGAGGGTGACCAAATCTCTCGTCCTGCACAACGCCCGGCAGGGGCATTTGGAATGTAACTCTTAAACAATATTGCTGTATTACTATTGCTAGTACGCGATTAAAGCTGCTTTCATATGAGTTAAATTAATTACAATTTCCGCCCTGCTTTGTAATAATATTACCAATTCTACTTTTCAGAAATATCAGCAAATAATAATATTGTATTTTTAGAAGTGTCATAATTTTTATCCACATTGGGTACAATGTTTTCGAAGTTTAGAGGAAAAAATTATACATAGCTTAAGTTTCATTCAGAAGAATTGCAATATCCTCCTGTAAGTTCTTTTTATGATAATTAAGAGAACATTGATTACTCAAATTAGAAGAAAATAATTATAATCCCTATAAAAATGGTCGCAATTCTTAAAATATTTTTCAACTTGGCTTGAAGGTAAGCGAACTTATTATACCTCAATTTTCAGATAATTAACTCACGCTATGTCCCAAAATATCAAGATCTTGTATTCCTAACAAACGTGTTATTCTGATGTCTTAAATTTTCTGCTTTTCTAAATCTTACTCATTATGTTTATTGAATTTCTCATTTCTTTATCAAGGTATCACAGTGTATGTGTACTCTGTCGATTGATTTTCATATTTCATTATCAGAGTGTGTGTCTAATCTGTCTATTGATGTTCTCATTTACTTATCAAGGTGTATGTCTATTCGTGCTATTGATTTTTTCATTTCCATATCGAGGTGTATGTCTACTCGGCCTATTAATTTTCTCATTGCCTTCTCAAGGTGTATGTCTACTCTGTCTATTGATTTTATGATTTCATTATCAAGTTGTATGTATACTCTGACTATTGATTTTCTCATTTCCTTATCAAGGTGTATGGCTCTTCTGTCTATTGATTTTTTCACTTCCTTACTGAAGTGTGTGTCAACTCTGTATATTGATTTTCTCATTCACCTATCGAGGTGAATGTCTTTTCTGTCTATTGATCATCTCATTTCCTTAACAAAGTATATGTCTACTCTGTGTATTGATTTTCTCATTTAATTATCAAGGTATATGTCTACTCTGTCTATTGATCTTCTCACTTCTTTATGAAGATGTATGTCTGCTCCGTCTATTGATTTTGTCATTTCTTTATCAAGGTGTATGTCTACTCTGTCTATTGATCTGCTCAATTCCTTGTCAAGGTGTATGTTTACTCAGTGTTGATCTTCTTATTTCCTTATCAAAGTGTGTGACTACTCTGTCTATTGATTTTCTTATTTCCTTATCAAGGTATATATCTACTATGTCTACTGATTTTCTCATTTCCTTATTAAGGAGTATGCCTACTCGGTCTATTGATCTTCTCATATCTTTATCCAGGTGTATTTATACTCTATATATTTATTTGTTCATTTTCCTTATCAAGGTGTATATCTACTATGTCTATTGAACTTCTCATTTCCTTATCAAGATGTATGTCTACGCAGTCTATTGATTTTCTCATTTCCTTATCAAGGTGTATGTCTATTATGTTTATCGATTTTTTTTATTCCCTTATCAAGGTGTGTGTGTGTACTATATCAATTGATATTGATTTTCTCATTTCCTTATCAAAGTGTATGACTACGCTGTCGATAGATTTTCTCATTTCCTTATCAAATGTATGTCTACTCTATCTATTGATTTCCTCATTTTCTTATCAGTCTGAATGTCTACTCAGTCTATTAATTTTCTCATTTCCTTATCAAGGTGTATGTCTATTTTATGTATGAATTTTCTAATTTCTTTATCAAGGTGTATGTCTACTTTATGTATGGATTTTCTCATTTCCTTTTCAAGGTGTATGTCTACTTTATGTATGGATTTTCTCATCTCCTTATTAAGGTGTATGTCTTTTCCGTCTAATGATTTTCTCATTTCCTTATCAAAGTGCATGTCTACTATTTTTATTGATTTTCTCATTTCCTTATCAAACTGCATGTCTACTCTGTTTATTGATTTTCTCAATTACTTATTAAAGCGTATGTGAAGTCTGTCTAACGTTTTCTCATTTCCTTATGAAGGTCCATGTCTACTCTGACTATTGATCTTCTCCTTCCCTTATCAAAGTGTATGGGTACAGTACTCTGTCTATTGATTTTCTAACTTCCTTATCAAGGTGTATGTCTACTCTGTCTATTGATTTTTTCACTTACTTATCAAAGTGTATGTCTAGCCTATCTAATGTTGTTCTCATTTCCATATTAAGGTCCCTGTCTACTTTGTCTATTGAACTTCTCCTTTCCTTACCAAAGTGTATGGGTACAGTACTCTGTTTCTTGATTTTCTCATTTTGTTATTAAGGTGTATGTCTTTTCCCTTATCAAACTGTATCTGTACTCTGTCTATTGATTTTCTCATTTCCTAATCAAGGTGCATGCCTACTCTGTCTATTCATCTTCTCATTTTCTTATCAAAGTATATGTCAACTCTGTCTATTGATTTGCTCATACCTTTATCGAGGTATATGTCTTCTTTGTCTATTGATCTTCTCATTTCCTCATCAAAGTCTATGTCTACTATGTGTATTGATATTCTCATTTCCTTATGAAGGTGTATGTCTACTCAACCAATTGATCTTCTCATTTCCTTATCAAAGTGTATGTGTACTCTGTCTATTGATTTTCTCATTTCCTTATCGAGGTATATGTCATTACTGTGTATTGATTTTCTCATTTCCTTATCAAAGTGTGTGTCTAATCTGTCTATTGATTTTCTTATTTCCTTATCAAGGTGAAAGTGTACTCTGTCTATTAATTTTCTCATTTCCTTATCATGGTGTATGTATGCTTTGTTTTTTTATCTTCTCATTTCCTTATCAAAGTGTATGTCTACTCTTTCTATTGATTTTCTCATTTCCCCATCAAGGCGCATGTCTATTCCGTCTAATGATCTTCTCATTTCCCTATCAAAGTATCTGTCTACTCTGTCTATTGATTTTCTCATTTCATTATCAAGGTGTATATCTAATCTGTCTATCGATTTTCTTATTTCCTTATCAAAGTGTATGTTTACTCTGTCTATTGATTTTCTCCTTTCCATATCAAGGTGTATGTCTACTCTGTCTATCTATCTTTTTGTTTCACTATCAAAATGTATGTCTAATTTGTCTATTGATTTTCTCATTTCCCTATCAAGGTGTGTTTCTATTCTGTCTATTGATCTTCTCATTTCCTTATCAAAGTGTATGTCTACTCTGACTATATATTTTCTCATTTCCTTATTAAAGTGTACGTCTATTCTGTCTACCGGTCTTCTCATTTCATTATCAAAGTTGATGTCTAATCTGTCTATTGATTTTCTCATTCCCCTATCAAGGAGCATGTTTACTCAGTGTATTGATTTTCTCATTTCCTTATCAAGGTGCATGTCTACTCTGTCTATTGATCTTCTCATTTCCTTATCAAGGTGCATGTCTACTCTGTCTATTGATTTTCTCATTTCCTTATCAAAGTGCACGTTTACTCAGTCTATTGATTTTCTCATTTCCTTCTTAAAGTGTATGTGTACTGTCTATGGATTTTTCTCATTTCATTATCAAGGTGCATGTCTTGTCTGTCTATTTGTCTTCTTATTTCCTTATCAAAATGTATGTCCACTCTGTCTATTGATCTTTTCACTTCCTTATCAAAGTTTATGTTTACTCTGTCTTGTTAGAAACCAAAAATAAATTATAGAGGTAAGAGTTGCAAAAGAAATGAAAAACAAAACTGTTTCCTTATAAGGATTACAGTTAACGTTAAATTAATTAATTCAATCAGAAAGGATTGATATTTGTGTCCGACTGTGGGGAATAGCCGTTCGGTCGTTAGCTTGACTCGAAGCTTTACCTATTTTTCTTAATAAATTAAAAGTAAATAACTTAATGCTACTTAGTATAGTAACTTAGTGTTAATGATAAGTAAAATGAATAATAAAATTAAACATGAATTAAGTGACTTAAATTAGTAATTGCCTACTAGGCCTTAAGTTTGCGCGTGCGCAATATGTACCTGTCAAAGGTAAGAAGTAAATTACCTCCGAGGTTACCACAGCCACGGCGAACAGTTCCAATAAAAAGTACTCAGTGGAAAGGCCGGAATCTTCATAGAATATTAACGCTGAACAAAACTAAACGTTCGATCACCAAGACCACAACAATTTTGGAAACACTTTAACGTCTACCTTTGGGATAAGTGACCTATATTATTCTGTATCTTAGGACATGTCTGGGGAAAAGGGTAATGTAGGGCAATATCTCAAAGTTTTACTAGTGGATCTACTATTTGATGTAAGTTGTTTTGGTTTTTGAATAATTGTTTTGTTCATTAAATATAAGTAAGGTTGGAATTAAAATAAATTCCAACATAATTCCAATATTGACGATGCATTCCATTTGATATTCCGTTCGGTTAAATAAGTGATTTTATAGAAATGGCTAACTGGCTAACTGTCGCTCGGTATTTCGAATGGTAACCAATATGGAACTCGTGCGACGTAATTAGTAACATATATTACGTATTATAATCTATTTCATATGCATATATAATGTACTCGTTAACTAGTAAGCATCGATAACTTTAGGTGGGCTGTTATCTTTTAAATATTTGCAGGCTATTCATATTAAATCTATTAATTATATAAGTAATCATGTCTGATAAAGAGGAAGAGTTTGTTGACCCTATGAATGTTATATCATCCTTGAGGAGGATGCGGGGAATACACAAACGGAAAATAACTATTTACTTAAGGAAGCTAACGGAGCTTCATGGTGATAATAGATTAACTTCTTCCTTTTGTAAGAGTCAAATAACTGTAATCGAAAAAGAGATTGAGCAGGTTAAACACTTTGATGAAGAGATTAATAATGTTTTGGAGACACATGAAATAATGAACAGTAATGAACAATATTATAATGAGGAGTTAGATAGTCAGGCAGAATATAGCATTCAGGTTAGTATAGAGCTCGACCAATATGAACAATATATAAGTGAGTCAAGTGGGGCTTCTGGCAACTTATCTGCCGATAAAGTTTTAGAAATGATGTCTAGAATGAATGTCTGATTTGGAATCTTTAGTGGTGAGGAGAAAGATAAATTTGCTTTCAATTAATTTCTTAGTCAATTTAATAATGTCATTGGGTCCAGAAAAAATCTGTCTGATTCTGCCAAACAAATATATTTACAGGGGTACCTTAGGGGCTATGCCTTAAAGGTAGTTAAGCATTTGACTATTTCTGACCGTAACTACCACTTGGCAATTGAAATGTTAAAAGAAGAATTCCTTGACGTAAATTACATTATTGACGAGACTTTTAAGAACATTTTGAATGCTGCTCCAAGTGCTGAATATGATCAAGAATTCTCGTCGGTGAACGTTTACCTCAACGAAATCAAATCCTATCTGCATGAATTGAAAGCACATAATATTGATTTATTGGAAGTGGGGTCCTCTGATCATGAATTTGTGAGTCATATAGTATTTAATAAACTCCCCATACCAGTAATGAGAGAGTTGGTTCACAAATTAGATACCAATTATCCTAATATATCTGACATTCTTTCTAATTATAATGAAATTATCAAAACTTTATCTAAAACTGTTTCCAATAGGAAAAAGACCTTCACTAAAACCTCTAGTAAACCTAGTCCTAGCAGTTCATTTAAACCTAAAGAAAATAAGGTAGGTGTAAGTACGATTCAAAATTTTAAATTTGCAAATAAAGTAACAAAATTAACTTGTAAATTATGTGCAGCTGAAGGCCATACCTTGGGAAAATGCGTTAACTTTAATCATTATAATGATAAAGTGGCCAGACTGAGGGAGCTTTCACTATGCACTAGATGCGCTGGTTCAGGGCATGAAGACAATGAATGTTACGGGAAACAAAATAAGTTAAGGTTTGAATGTCTGTTGTGTAGAGAGAGGGAACACACAACTCCTTTGTGCCCTTCTTTGAATAAAGCCGAACTAACTACTAAAACTAACGTAAGCTTATGTTTTGCTCAAAGAAGTTTTGATGCGTCTCACATTTTACCTACTATGACTTTGTATTTAAGAAATGGCAAAAGGGCTAGGAAAGTCAGATGTCTGTTTGACACAGGTAGTCAGCGGTCATATATTTCCGAATCTGCCGCTAAAGATCTTTGTCAGGATGTAGAGGCGTTGTATGCTTTGGAATGTGATATAAGCACATATATAGGACGGGAAACTAAGGGCTTCAAGCAAATGTCCACTGGAATAAATATAAACAATAATTTATTATTCATACCTTTATTAGTTGACAAGTCGCTTAATATAAACTTTGAAGTACCCGGCATGAATCAAATAATAAATAAATTTAAAGAAAATAATATTGCTTTATTGGATGAGACTTTTTGTGACTACAGAAACCATGAAAGGATGAAGGTTGATATTTTAATGGGAATAGATATCATTTAGTTTTTACCTTCAGTAACTTGGACTAAAATGTTGGGTGGAACTTGTTTAGTCGTAAATAATAGAGTAGCTCCTGTTGGTAATGTGTTCAACTTTTTGGATGAGGCAGAAAGTAAAGCAGTTATGGACTCCTTAGTTAATAAGAAAACACAATGTTAAAACAAAAAGCGTGGTAAATTCAATAATGGATCCTCTAAAATCTTATTTCAATCCATTAGAGCATATATTAGAAGACAGTGAGGTAGACAATGGACTTGAACACCTTTTTAGTCTTGAATCTTTGGGAATAAAAAAGTGTGAAGAAGAATTGGTCTCCTTTGATAAAGAACAAATTGACCGGTTTAGAGAGGGGATCTCTTTTGATAATGGATTCTATTATGTAGAATTGCCCTGGTATACTGATAAAATTGACAGCATCCCATCTAATCATTTTGTTTCATTTAAGGTATTAGAGAGTATCTTGGTAAAAAGGGTCTCATTGACAAGTACCAGGAAGTTTTTGATAAACAACTCGAGGATGGTATAATCGAGGAAATTAAAGTAAGTCCTTCTGACTATCATAAGTATGTATGGATTCCACATAGACCAGTTATAGAATTAGAAGAGCAAGTTACCACAAAAATCAGGCCAGTATTTAAGTGTTCTTTAAAAACTTACAGGGAATTGCCTTCACTTAATGAAGCAGCTTATCCTGGGATAGATTTAATGGGCTCAATACTGAAATTACTCTTTTACTTTAGAACTAATAAATATGTAATGGTGAGCGACGTTAAACAAGCTTTTCTGATGATTAAATTGAAAAATTAAGTGGATAAAAATAGATTTTGTTTCTTTTGGAAACGGGGAAATAAATTAGTATCTTATCGCTACAAAACAATAGTTTTTGGTTACACTTCTTCACCTTTTATATTAAATTTTGTTATGAAACATCACGCAGAAAGTTAACCTGATGATAAGTGTAAAGAAATATTAACTAATAACTTTTATGTAGATAATCTTCTTATAACTGGTAATAACATTGATGAAATGAAAAATTCGTATAAGCAAGCTAATGATAGGATGGAACAAGGGGGCTTTATTTTAAGGTCTTGGAACTCCAATTTTGTAGAGTTGAGAGAAGAAATGACGTCAGATAATAGACTTGTTGAACATTCTTGCGAAGAGGATAAAGTATTGGGTTATAGATTCAACGTAAATAATGATTTTTTTAGTCTTGCGCCTTGTAAAATAGATCCAGAAGCAGACACAAAAAGTAAAGTATTGTCACAAACTTCTAAAATATTTGATCCTTTGAATATAGGCTTTCCTGTAACAATGAGGCAAAATTTTAATGAAAAAAATATGGAAATTAGATGTTGGTTGGGATCAAAATTTACCTAAAGACATTTGTGGGGAAATGAAAATTATTAGTAGAGATTTTGAAATGTTATCTGAACTTAAATTTCCTAGGCAGTCCCTTAATGAACTAGACTCGTATGGTCTTCACATTTTTGTGATAGTTCTGTAGAGGCTTATGAGTTTGTGGCCTATGCGGTTACTCAAAATGATAAAAGTTCTTATTTGTTCTCCAAATCTAAATTGGCTCCACTGAATAAGAGAAATGAGCATAGTGTCCCTACTTTGGAACTAATGGGAGTAATTCTAGCTTTTAAATTTTTACCTTCTTTATTAGAGGCCTACAGTAATATAAATTTTCAATTCATTAATATTTGTGTTGATGCTCAAGTGGTTTTAAATTGGCTATTGACCAGAGAAACTAAAATGAAATATAAATTTGTTAGAAATAGAGTACTTGAGGCAGATGGTCTGAAAGTTGAAATATGTAAGCTATTTAAACTACCTGTCTTTTATCACTATGTAAATACTGAAGAAAATCCTGCTGACATGATCACCAGAGGTCTATCCTATACTACATATTTAAGTAAATCAACTTATTGGCTAGAAGGTCCAGAATGGTTGAGTGATGATTTTGACAAGTGGCCTCTTTACCCTTTATTGAGCATATCACCTTACTATAATCATCAAATAAGTACAGTATGCACTATGCAAATAAATAAAGTAAACGCCGGTATTCTCAATATAAATGAAATGTCAAATTATGAACAATTGTTAAGAATTACCAGTTACTTGTTCAAATTTTGTAGTAGATTAAAGGGTGGGGATCCTAAAAAGAAAGCCTTCGAGTATTGGGTGAAAATTGTACAGAAAGAATACTTTTCAGTAGAATTAGATTTTTTACAAAGCAGTGCTAATATTACTAATAATATGCCTCCTCTAGTGTCCAATTTAAATCTATTTTTAGATTCAAAGAGTATAATTAGGTCTAGGGGAAGAATATCCAAGTGTTTGTACTTTGACTTTGATGTTCATAACCCAGTATTGCTTCCTAAAGAGCATAGGTTCACCTCATTGTTAATAAAGTATTGTCAATTGAAGGTACAGCATTTAGGAATAGACACTACATTGAACTACCTTAGGGAACAGGGATTTTGGATTCCTAAGGGTAGGTCAGCAGTAAAGACTGAGCTGAGTAGTTGTAATATATGTAGGAAGTATAATGCCTTAGCTTACAGATACCTGAAGTTTACAGATATGCCTAAACACCATATGAATTTAGTCAAGCCTTTTCAGCATGTACTGTATGTATTGATTTCACTGGACACCTTTGGGTTAGGGATGAGTTGAGTGGCAAGACCACAAAAATTTTCATTTTAGTTTTCACTTGTCTTAACGTGCGCGATGTGCACTTTGGATTGTTACCAGACATGTCCACTAAAAAAATTTTTCTCGCTTTCCAAAGATTCTGCAATATATACACAATACCACAATACCTGTATAGTGACAACGCTAAGTCTTTTCTCAAGGGTGGAAGTATCCTTGAAAGGTCTTTTGAGTCGCAGGAATTTCAATCTGAACTAAGTAAATGTAATATTAAACACATTAAAATACCCTTGTATTCAGCATGGGTTGGTTCTGCTTGGGAGAGATTGATTAGAGTATTAAAGAATTGTCTTTATAAAGTAATAGGAAGGTCTAAATTAACTTACTTTGAATTATTAACCACCCTTTCTAATATTCAATTAGCGATAAATTCCAGGCCTTTAACATCTAGATCAAGCTCAGAAAATTTAGAGTTTATAACTCCAAATTCATTTATCAAATTGCATGGTAATTCATCCCTCATTTTGAGAAAAGATGATATTGGTGTTTGGTTGGACGATTCTAGTCAACCTTCTTTAGGGAGAACTGTAGAAATACAGGAAGAAATTATTGAAGATTTTAAGAAATTGTGGTATGAAAATTATCTCTTAAGCCTGAGAGAACATAGTAGATGTTTATACCAAAGTAAGTGGGAAAATAGAATTAAAGTTGGTGACATTGTTCTAATTAAAGTAATTAATAAGCCCAGACCATATTGGATGATGGGCAAGGTATTAGAATTAATGTTAGGATTTGACAATAATATTAGGTCAGTGAAACTAAAGCAAAGTAATGGGGTAATAGAATATAATTCTATTTGTAATATTTATCCTATGGAACTGTCAGTGACACATGCTATAAGAGAAAGGCAAACCAGAGACAATTCAATGGAAATTGAGGTAAAAACAGGCAGTATAAATAAACCTGAATCTATTCACGTTGAACAAGACGAAAGGTCTGTAAGACCAAAGAGAAAGGCAACCGAAAGAGTTGAAAGAATGCTAAGGGAGAATTTAGATAATTTGTAAATACTGCTTTTCGGTATATTATTTACTGTAATTACTATTAATTAAGTTTTTATTTTGACTAAAATGCTACACACTCGAAACTTGTTCAGTGTGAGGATATACTTTATTAAATGCTTTATTCTTTAACTTTAAACAAAGATTAAGGGCATTGCAAATAATTTTTATGTAATAAGTAAATAAAACTAAATACGTAAATAAAAAGTAAAATTAGGAGATAGCCTATAGTAAACTAAGCTAAGTTAAAATAATACACTTAAAATAAAGTGAAGACTAAAGTTAAAATGCTACACTTTTAGTAACGTGAGGATGGTACTAAAGTAACTTAGCCATACTTTTTATTTAGCGTTGTTGGAAATAATTGTTTAACACAGTAGCCATATTTAAGGTGACCATAATAAATAATGTATGATTAATTAAGATATTCATTGCAATTCTATAATCTCAATCCTTAGTGGGGAGTGTGTTAGAAACCAAAAATAAATTATAGAGGTAAGAGTTGCAAAAGAAATGAAAAACAAAACTGTTTCCTTATAAGGATTACAGTTAACGTTAAATTAATTAATTCAATCAGAAAGGATTGATATTTGTGTCCGACTGTGGGGAATAGCCGTTCGGTCGTTAGCTTGACTCGAAGCTTTACCTATTTTTCTTAATAAATTAAAAGTAAATAACTTAATGCTACTTAGTATAGTAACTTAGTGTTAATGATAAGTAAAATGAATAATAAAATTAAACATGAATTAAGTGACTTAAATTAGTAATTGCCTACTAGGCCTTAAGTTTGCGCGTGCGCAATATGTACCTGTCAAAGGTAAGAAGTAAATTACCTCCGAGGTTACCACAGCCACGGCGAACAGTTCCAATAAAAAGTACTCAGTGGAAAGGCCGGAATCTTCATAGAATATTAACGCTGAACAAAACTAAACGTTCGATCACCAAGACCACAACAATTTTGGAAACACTTTAACGTCTACCTTTGGGATAAGTGACCTATATTATTCTGTATCTTAGGACATGTCTGGGGAAAAGGGTAATGTAGGGCAATATCTCAAAGTTTTACTAGTGGATCTACTATTTGATGTAAGTTGTTTTGGTTTTTGAATAATTGTTTTGTTCATTAAATATAAGTAAGGTTGGAATTAAAATAAATTCCAACAGTCTATTGATCTTCTTATTTCCTTATCAATGTGTATGTCTACTCTGTCTATTGATATTCCCATTTCCTTATCAAAGTGTATGTCTACCCTGTCTATTGATCTTCTCATTTCCTTATCAAAGTGTATGTCTACTCTGTCTATTGATTTTCTCATTTCCTTATCAAGGTGTATGTCTACTATTTTTATTGATTTTGTCATTTTCTTCACAAAATCTTGGAGATGAAAGCAATATGGCTCAGAGACGATTAGTTGTTACACATCTCTAATTATTTACTTATTGCGCTTTACAATGAATGTCCGTATGGAAACGATATAGATAATAAATGCACGAGTGTATATGTTGAATTACTGCTACGTATCCAAAATAAAAAGCTAATAAAGTTCAAAGCTAAG
>NC_090728.1:179452944-179457944 GCF_036898095.1 Palaemon carinicauda
TTTATTTATTTTTTTAAATGTTATTTTAAATGTATTTTTAACAATGCAAATGTAGAGAATTTCTTTAATTACATATTACTAGCGTACTAATCAGTTTTTCATACAAACATCATCCTGACAAATTACTCCCTTAGCAAATGAGGTGGCCACTCATACAGCTTTGAACTGGATCAGGTAAGGGGTATTGTCAGGGCTATTCAACTCGTTCCTTTGTAGCTGCTTGCTGTGCCGTAACCTACGCCAAACAAGGATGTTCACGGCGATAAAAATTAACGCCGTTACAAATAAACCTGCTAGTAATATAGGGTGAAGAATCTCTTTGTAAGTCGGCGACAGGTGGTCCTTTTCGGTAAGTTTCATTAAGCGTTTCGCCACACTTCCTTTATAGGGGAGAGGAAGTGCGGGCGTTGTAGAGGTCCACGTGAAGTTCGCGAAGTAAGCACGTTCTCTGATGATTGTCCGTAGGCCAGTCACCATGGAATTCGGGGAAGTCCCGATACAGCCATCTGCTGCGACGAAGATGTGGTTGAAGAATGTGGATCCGTCAGGGCATGATACATTGAAGCCGTCCTTGTCGTATCGTATCCACGAGCCATTATTTAGTCTGCAATTGAATTCTTTATTGTCAAAGGGATAAAGCTTATCCAGACAATTTTCACTTGTATGGGAGAGAGCACCGTCTAGCACTATACCTAACTCGCATGAATCCATCAAGTTTTTACGGAATTCAAATGAGTCAGCTGTACATATTTTTCTATCCATTGCGTCTGAACAGTGAGTTAATTGATTTAAGTCTTTAATGACCGTATATGTTTCCTTGTCTGGGGAAATCAATACGTGTCCTGTCAAACTGGATATTACTGGATTTGAGTGATTCGTCATGAAAGTCGGAAATGGTGATATCCTGTAAGATTGCCAGGCATCAGAAGAATCAAAGGGAATTGTAATCCTAACCTTGTTATTATCTACGTTTACTGTAATTAGGCTGTAATAAAATTCTAACCTATGTTCGTCTAACAAAGGAACATAGCCTAGTTTATCCCTAGTGTTCTCCAGAACTAATTTTAAGTAACGTATAGGCAACAAATGGGGCGACAATACACCTTTAGTTGCTAACGTGATAGCTTCTACATAATCCTTGGATTTCTCAATGAAATGTGCAATTCTGTTATGTATGTGATCTATCTTTGAATCATAATACGTTAATGTTGCTAACAAATCCTGTACTTCCATAATTTGAACGATATTATCTGAATGTTCATTTAACAAATCCATAATTTTATTGATTGAAGCTAACTGATCCCTTAGTTCTGACATAATCAATTCATCTTTATGAGTCAAGAACTCAATTTTCTTATTTTGATTACTAATTTTAAGACGATTGGAAAGTCCTAAACCTAAACTTGCAACAGACCCAAAGATGCTTAATGCAGCATAAATGAACGGATTCCGTCTTTCTTTTTGTTCGTGTCCTACAGTCCACATCAAAAGGTCATAAGCCAAAGATCCTGTCTCTCCAGTCTTATTTTTCAAGTCATCAGATAGCATCTCTGCAACTTTTAATGTTGATCCAAGCAAACTCTTAGTAGTCAAATGAAAATGTCTCCTATGCAACTCATCCAATGATGCAGAAAACCTTGAAATGGCGGTTCTTAAGCTAGTGACATCATTCTCTTGAAGAAAAATTGCTTGCATATGCACTTCGACAATTACGTTGGTTGATGTAATAAAAATGTCTTCTTGTCTTTCAACTATATTGCCATATTTAAAATATATATTCTTAGTCTTAGAATTCATCCCATACGAAAAAAATGTCTGAGCGAACAATATCACTCCCAACAACAAAAAATTCATCTTGGAAACCTGTAACGAGAAAAAATATATGTAATTACTCCTGTATTAAAAAGAAAACTTTTTAGTTACAAAAATTAAAATTTTTCCTCACTTCTTTTTAATTTCTTATGTGAGACAATGGTACTATTCTCTCATCCGTGGGTTGGGCTACGTTTTGAATTCTAAACCTATTGGCCGTTAATGTTTCCAAAATGTTAAATGGGCCTTCAAACTTAGGTGTTAGTTTATAGTTGAGCCCTTTTCTGACATTGATTTGAATATAGATGTTATCACCCACGGTATATGTTTTAGTTGGTTTCGCTATTTTATCATGATTCCTTTTCATTATGATTTGTGATTCTTCTAAATTCTTTCGAAGGATATCATATCGACTTATACTTGCATTTATACATTCTTTTAAAGGATTTGATAGATTAGTTGTAGGCGTTAATACATGGAAAGGTGTTCTAACTGGGGTACCATACAATGCTTCATGCGGTGACATTTTAATTGATATATGATATGAATGATTCAGAGTACTCAGTGCCGCCGGTATTGCAATATCCCAGTTGGGGTCTGATCCCCCTAGTGTTACCCTTAATATATTTAATATCTTCCTATTTGCTCTTTCCACTAGCCCATTCGACTCTGGGTGATATATCATGGTATTGACCTTCTTTATGTTGAGGAATTCACACAATGAGATAAGAAAGTGATTATTAACGAGAACCCAGGGTGTCCATGTAATGGATTTGAATGCAACCAATTCAGGACAGTGGAAACAAGTGAGTTTGGTACTACTACCTGGTCGTTAGTTACATGTGGTGTATTGCGGGTTTTCCTTGTCACAGTCCTACACAGAATATTATCTTTGATTACATAATTCTGCTGCTTATACTTTATATATTCTTTTTCTTTATGATTGCCTTTCAAAGCATTTATAATTGTTTCTATTTTCTGATCTTTTCTTTGCTCAGTCTGTAACAATTCAGCACTCCAGCCTAAATCTTCTTGTTCAGATATTGTTTTTACAATAGGCATGGATGTTGATATATCTATTAATTCAGCTAAAGACTCCGTACAAGATGACACGGGGTTGCGTGATAATGCATCCGCAATGATATTTGCTTTCCCAGGTAAATACCCGATTCTTGCGCCAAAATCTTGAATGATTAAATGCCACCGAGTTCGTTTAGGGCTGTGATTGAAGCCTTTAAAGAACTCTGTTAGTGGTTTATGGTCAGTAAGAACCTTAACGGGATAACCGTAAATTATGAACTTAAAATGCACTAGCGAATTAACAATAGCTAGTCCTTCCTTGTCTATTACTGCATACTTACTTTCGGAAGTTCTCAATTTTCGAGAATAGAAAGCTATCGGGAAAAACTGTTTATCATATTGCTGAAGCAATACCCCTCCTACTCCTAAGTCTGAGGCGTCTGTTGCAATGAAGAATTCCTTACCGAAGTCAGGAAATTTTAAGATAGGAGAACTACACAGTTCATCTTTCAAAGTATTAAACGCCTGTTGATGTTGCTCAGACCATATGAAATCTACGCCCTTCTTCGTAAGATCAGTTAAAGGAGAGGCTATTATTGAATAGTTGCGTATAAAACGCCTGTAATATCCACTACAACCCAGAAATTGCTGTATTCCCTTGACATTAGTAGGTATGGGAAAATTACGTATAGCCGACACCTTATCATGGACTACTTTAAGACCTTGGCTTGACACCATGAAACCCAAATATATCAATTCTGTTTTGAAAAATTCACACTTACTAATCTTTACCCTTAAGTTATGTTGTCTTAATCTCTGTAGTACTAGTTCTAACTTACGTAGATGTTCCTCTAAGGTGTTGGAAAAGATTACAAGATCATCCATATAGGCATGCAATATATCCCCTAACAAGTCTCCAAACACTATGTTAATCATTCTTGTAAATGTTATAGGAGCACAACGTAAACCAAAAGGCATCCGTAAAAATTCATAATGTCCCCTGGCTGTGCTGAAGGCTGTGTATGGGATACTATCTTCTTCTAATGATATCTGGTGAAAGCCTTTAAGTAAGTCCAAACTGGTAAAATATTTATTCTGACCTAACAAAGACAAAATATCGTCAGTACATGGCACTGGGAATCGATCAGGGATCGTTTCCTCGTTTAGACGACGAAAGTCGACGCAGATACGCCATGTTCGATCTTTTTTCGGTACAACTATTAAAGGAAAATTATAAGGGCTATTTGATTTTCTAATGACTCCTTCCTCTAACATTTTACCTACTTCATCATTTATTTCATTCTGGAATTTCATAGGGAGTCTGTACGAGGGTACATATATAATTTTCTGTTTGTCTTTTAACCTTATTTGATGCTCGATCACATCTGTTTTTCCTAAGGATCCATCCGTAGTGGAAAAGACATCTGTATATTTATTTAAAAGTTCAAAAATTTTCTGCTGAATTTCTTCGTCTTGAATGTCCTTACTGATTTTATTTTTAATAGATCGTAAAAGGGATTCATCCGCAACTGATTGAGAGTGATTGATTTCAGCAACGGTAAGAATACGATGTTTATAAACTTCTACATCCAAGATATGTTGATTTTTGTGAATTACTAAAGTGTTATTTAAATGATTACAGACTTCGATATTACATTGCTGATGTGAGCCTACTGTATAAATAGCTTGTGTGACAGACAATCCGTTGGTTTTCAAAGTATCGGAAAGGATTAATATTTCAGATCCCGGTAGTGTTTTCTTTATTTGCACTATTAAATTCGAAGGTATGTTTGGTTCGATATATTGCGTGCAAGATGATATTACGGGTGAACGAGAATTCTGCTGGGTCGCGTATATTATTTCTTTATTAGTGAGACAAGTTATTGGTTCTTCAACGTACGTTACGGTTACATTTGTCGTCTCCTTTTTATCCAAAACTGACTTTAAAGTATTAGAAGACTTATAGAATTTCCCTTTGATATACACGCCGTGCTTTGCAGGAGCTAAGATAATGTTTTGATTTCCCATAGATGGGTATCCTATAATTACAGCTGGATACATATTAATGTTTTTCACAACAACAAATGTATCGGCAAACGTGCGATTACCGACTCTGAACTGAATATGAGTTATGCCTATGACGTTTAATTCATTATTTCCTATACCTG